>NC_139827.1:10991359-11136359 GCF_963691815.1 Echiichthys vipera
ACAGGCTGTGACCTCCCCATGGTGACCAAACTTAACTGGGGACAAAAACACCATCAAGACAAACATTAGTAGTATATAGCTTATTTTCTGTTAATGAAAAATGTTTAGTGGAAATGATGGCACTGGATGCAGAAGTTCTAGACTGCTGCACTGGGATAAGTCAGCCTGATAAACGATGGTTGATATTATAAGTTTGCTATTGTTAATGTGTTGCAATAAGCAAAGGGTGGTTACACAGAGCAAGATTCGGCACTGATGAGGCCATCTGTGAGAGTTCTAGGACTGTTAATACAAAATTTGTGAGCATAAACATCACTCTCGGAAATCTAGAAACCCACAGAACACTAACATTAATCTGTGATTTCATCAAGATGTAAAAACCAGAGGTGCTGCATTACAATGATTTAGTGCAATCATAAAAATGTTGTTTGCACTGCACTGCATTTTAATAGGCATGGTAACTGATCTGATCCAGAATATGTCTAAGTATGCTCTTATGTCACCTTTCACAACTTAAGACTTATATCTACACTAGCAATAAATCCCAAACATATGTATGTTTAATTTATAACTCTGACTGAGTTGAATGCTTTACCAGCAGAACTAGATATCTGAGTACTTTTTCCCTGAGGTACTTAGAGAAATCATCTAGAGGTCTTGCCATATGCATATTTTGTACTGTCCGCAGAAATCGAGACAATGCAAATGCAAGAAATTCAAAAACCTAAAATAATTTTACCTTTTCCCTGTAGCAGCTCATCCACTCCTTGGATATAGCACCTGTCCATGGACTGTCCATCTGCAGGTGAAGGTGAGAAACACAGCTGTCTACACACACAGAGACACACAAACACACCCACACAAGTCCATTAAAATTGTAATGTAAACCATTCTAATATTCAGTATCACAACCCAACATATCCTCTCCACAAATGAAAAACCTAATGGGATGTCTTAATTATTTCATGCAGGAGGTGCAATAATATATAACTCTTTTCTATTTGTGGAACATGTTTGTCCACTCTCCTCCTGATAGGCCCCATTTAATCATGTTGTTCTGTTTCCTAATTAGCAGAAATGCAAAGTGTCTTTGTCACCTGTGGACAGCCAAGAGGGCTAATTTGGGCTTTTCACTAATTGCCACGGTAACGAGCCTCCTGCGCCTCCGCTGGGGGTGGGTGGAAGGCATGGCAGGAGGAGGACTGGAGGATGGAAGGATGGAGGGATGAAGACACAGCTCTCCTCACACACGGCCGAGGTGTGAAAGAACGCGGCAGGCCAACAGAACGCAGCCTGGAGGAGTCCAACAGCAGGGAGTGGGGGACAGCCTGCACTGTGAAAAAGCCCCAACACCCAGCTGAGAGGGAGGAGGATTCAGCTCTGGCCAGTTTGGGTCTTTCAACTTTGATGAGGAGATGACTACATTGGGTTGGATAATTGTTGGACATTTTTCTGACACTGACACCTGTTATTATCCCCACCTGAGTAGATACTGCATTCCCACACAATGTACCTTTTTATCACTGTTCTTTTAATAGACAAATTCTAGGTGTAACTCAGCAGGCAGTTTTTAAATTAGCAGCTAGACATGTATGAAGCCTGTGTGTGAGAAGTGGGGGTAGGAGGAGGTGATGACAGAAAGAAGCCTATAAATATAGAATGTTTGATAATAACCGTGTTTTTGTAATTAATCAATCAACAGTTCAAGTTTTAGTTGTTGTTTTTTTGTTCATGCAACTTTTATGTAGTTTATTAACCATGGGGAAATGGCTGCCAAAACTTTTCAGGGGAAAGAGTGGATATGATAAGTCAAAGGCTTGAAATGTATAAATACCTTGGATGTAGTATAACCCTATTCATACTAAAAAAAGTCCAAACTGTTATCATTATTAGCAGCTTAGATTCAATGTATACCTCTGCAAACTAAGTCATCCAGTCAATATCACCCTACCAAAATACATTTTCAGCATTTTAATTGCACCATGCTGCAACTGTGATACTTATCTTTAATTCAAATAAAGACTTGCCTATAGTGATTCATTGTCTGTTTTGGTAAAGAGAGCTGAATTCACGTTTAACATGCATCTGCTGTATGCATTGTGTGGCGTCTACATTAACATTTACATTCATGTTTGCATCGTTCGCATAAATTATCTCATTCACCTATTACCATTTTTTGAAGGAAATTAAATAGATTCCGTTAATGTAATTCGACTCGATCAATATGTTCTCTCTGCTGATTTATACCCTCTTTGCCTTTTTTTTTTTCTTCAAAATTCATTTTCTTTTCAGCAATACACCCTGAAAGCTCGGGGGCACCTTGTCCGTATACGCTGCTCTCGGGGGCGAGCTCCTCGAATGTGTGCGTGCGCGCAAGAGCGTGTTTGAGTGTGTGAGAGCGTGTGAATGTGTGTGTGTGTGTGAGTGAGTGTGTGTGTGTGAGTGCGCGCGCGCGTGTGTGTGTGTCTGCTCTGCTGTTGCTGCCCTTTGATCCCTGCATTAGTGTTAGTTAGGGGCTCGGAGACACACTTGCACCGAGAGCAGCCATAGTCAAGACACGGCAACAACAACAGCGGCACCTCCTCCGCCTGTGTTCCCATATTCCCCCAACAATACACTTTAAACCGAGCAAAGCCAGGTGCACGACCAAGTCCCTGCCATCACTGGCGCCTCCAGTCTCAATGGGAAAAACCTTTTTTCTTCTTATCCCTAAACAAGGACGAGAATGTGATTAAAAACGGGGGAAAATGCCAAGGAGGAAGCAGGAGCAACCCAAGCGCCTGCCTTCACGTAAGTCGTTCACTCGTTTTGTTCCATTTTTAACGGCTCTCCGTGTGTTTTTGCGCAGTAGTTTAGGGTTAAAGAGGTGAAACAAGACAAAAGACTCGGCGTAGGTTATTTCTCCCTTTTTTAGGTCCGAGCGAGGCAGCCATGTTGTTGGCTGATGGGTAACGTTAGCTCGGCCGTGAGTGGATAAATGATACGTGGCTTTATTAAAAGAGTATAATCGATAAGAGGTCCGGGTTCCGCTAAAAAAAGGTTGCGGTCAGTTGGCATATGTGTTGGTTCGAGGAAGAACGGCCGAGCGTTTTCGGTTATGTGTTCGCCTCTTGCTATGTTCGCTTTTCGGATAGAAAAGGGGGAGGATCTGGGGAGTCTGGCCGCAATAAAATGAAGGGTCAGTCGGATCAGACGAGCCAGAGTCTGGGCTACACCATATACTGCCCTGGTGTTCCTAGTTAGCAATAGCGCTGTCTAGCAACGCTCGGTAAACTTCATTTCCTCGGCGATAAAACGTGGAACTTTCGCCTCATAGTTTTGCCGCTCCACATCGCGCGGAACCGAATTTGTTCGCGCTTGTTTGTCGTCGACTTTTAAAAAAAAAAGTCCCCGAATCCAATGTATTTTTTTCTACCCCTCCCAGTCTGCATGTAGGCTATGTCAGAGCCATGGTCGGTCACCTGAAGTTCAGGGTTTTCCCCCCCCTTCCCCTTTTTTGCAGCCATTCATTGCAGACAGACTACGATCAATAACGCGGTTAGGAAGAAGGAAGCGGCAGTTGTGCTGCTTAAAATGACGCTGTGCCGCAGCAGCAGAAACCTATTGTAATCCCTCGTGTAGTTTGATTTTGGTGGGAGGTTGTTTTTACTTCTGTACATTTGACCCTCCGTATCTTGAATGTTCGTATTGTGCCTTTATCAGTCCAGATAATGAAAAAAAAGCTGCGATAACAGACTCCGGCCACTAGAGGATTGCTTTAGATGGTAGTGGGGCAATGACAATGATTATTAAAGGAACTATCGAGGGTGGTAGTGCTCTTGATCGTTTCTGTTCAATACATGCGTGCAAGCAAACATCTCAATTAGTCATATTGGTATGCAAACGTAATGAATAATTGAGTGATTAATCTTCAAAGCAACGACAGGGCTTGATGCATTTATCTTATGACACTATCTTCTTCATTTCTTAAATGTCAGACCGTGCCAGCTGTTCATCTCACAGCCATCAAAAAGGCACTTTACGTTGTCTCTTTTACTCAGTTTACATATAGTTTTCTTTTAATTTTTAAAGGGTTTGAGAAATGAATGATCTCCTGCACCTGTCACAGTTTTATGTGTCTGACGCATTATGCACATTACAGAGTTATCCCTGTAGCCACACACAGTATACACAAATACTGTTGAAAAAAATGTATTTTGTAGTTATATTCAGTGATCTGCTGCTCAGGTGTTTGACCAATGGTTGAACTTGGGAAATAGCAGTGTTTGGCTGGGTGACAGTAGTGAGGGATTGTGATTGTATCTGAGTTTGCGACTGAGTGACAGGGAGATATCTGGACAGTGATATGCTGCATAAGGAGTATGTAAGCTATATGGGTGAACTGCACAGAACAGGGTCGTGATATTTATATATCATATAAATAACCAAATATAGCCCTCTACAGCCTTTTTTTAATACCACTCTGCATACCAAGGCTTATTTTAGGGATCTTGTCCACGGAATACGTTTCCTCGTTACTAAAATCTGTGTTTCATGAAGGGTATTTTAGTAGGGCTGCACGATTATGGCCAAGCTAATAATCACGATTCGTTCTGATCAATACGGAGATCAAGATTATTTATGACGATTTTTCACTGCTTTTATCACATTTGAATCAACAGAGCACTGATGTCACGTTCACGTTGTGCTACATTCCTGCTAATTAACACATCTTTTCATCTAAATAAGACTTCAAATAACGTTCTTCTTCACCTGGATTCACTTCTCCGAGAAGCAATATATATATATATACATCCCCCCCCCCCGCCCCTGCCCCAAATGGACTAGCTCTTTGCCTTCTGCTCTGGAGATTTGATTTCTGTTTTGCCCCGTCCGTTCTGTGTTGTTTACTACCCTTCTACTCTGGACTGCTGTTGCAACATTCGGGAAAGTTTTTAGTGGCTGTTGCTACTTGGTGCACGCCCAGCGGCTCACCAAAAGTGAAGCTAAAACTTTCAAACGCCCCCTGTTGGCTGGATGTTAGTTTAGGAAGTACTTGGTTTGATATGCACTTCCGATATGCACAGATGTGGACGTTTCTATGAGTGGAGCACACATTTTCAATGTAAATATCGCAGTCGATCATTGTCATTTAATTGTCAGTTAGTGGCATTCATACACTTATTATTTAAAATGGAGAGTACAGTATGCATCAGTGATACTTAAATAAGCTGTTCATTTTTTCCGAAATAGGAAAAAAGTGTCTTGGGGAATTGGATTGAGTCATTGTGTTAACAGGGACACGTGCATATGTAGTTGCATACAGTAGAAGACATACAATAAGGTTTAACCACCTACCTAGGTTAATGGTAATTGATTGCCCATTTCAACATCAAATGTACCCTTGGATTGTATTATTACTACTAGGCTTTAATTTAAAATTGGGCTGCCACTAACAAATATTTTCATAGTTTTGACCACAACTCAAAGATATTCAGTGTGTTGTCAGAGAGAAGTAAAGAAACCAGAAAATATCCACATTGAAGAAGCTGAAATCCATTTAAAATGGACTAAAAAAAAAAAGTACTCAAACAATTAATCAATTATCAAAATAGTTGGCGATTAAATAGTTGATAACTAATCGATTGATTGACCTTTGCAGCTCTAATTAAAACAAGCCCTGCTTTATAATCATTATCATATTTCAGAACTGGCTTTGTTGGTAAAATAATTAATAGGCTAAATCTGTTTAACAATGATTAAAAAAGATCATTGTAACATATTAGGAAAATGGTGATATCCAACAATAAAATGCACGAGGTAGTGTTTGCTGTGTTTCACACAGCATCCTCATTATACTGTCTGGATCAGTCAAATGTGAAGTCCAATATTTTCCATCTTTTGGGCAAGAAGACCAAAGTTAGCCCATGTTAACCCTTCAATTAAGTTGCTGTGTAATTGGTCTGTAACAAAAATACCCCTCACCCACGTATCTGAAATCATGTCCTCCTGTGTAGGCACTGTACTGGAGCACTGCTGTGCCTGTGTTCCTGGGTTTAAACGAAAGCCTTTTTCTGATTTAGGAGTTGTTTCCCTTCTCAGTCAACAAACTGTCACAAGAAAGTATGAATTTGTCAGAAGCTTTTTGCGCTTTGTTTTAGATCTTCCCACTCTAGAATGGAAGTGTCACCTCATGCCATTCGCTGTCAGTCTGTGTGTTTTCATTATTCAGCCAACAACACCCTGGTGGTGTGCCAGCCAACAAGCACAATATCAGGCTTCAAATCTCTTCATCTGTGGTGAAAAAGGGCAAGCTAATACACTGGCTTTAATGCTGGAGGTGCTTTATCTTAGCACAGACCCAGATATATGGGTTGTGTAGCCCAGTGTGCAGTGTCCTATTGTTTGTGGCACAGCTTGTGAGGAGACTATTCTTTAAGTGTGTGTACACGGCACGCACGTGTGAAAGTGAACAGGCAACCCTTGTGTGTTTGTGTGTGTGGGTACATAAGCCGGCTATGGAGGTCAGAGTACAGTATGGCGCCTTCACTCTGACAAGTAAACATGACCTTTGGTGCCACAATGAAAACTGCCATTCTTTATGACCTTGCAGTGTGTTATAGTTTGCGTAATTGTGCTGCCTTATTACTCACTCTTTGAAGTTAATGTTAGTGACAATACTTGTAAGATTGAATGTTTTGTGTTTGTGACTTTGTGATTTCAAAAATGACATTGAATTAGTGAGAACATGCCTAAATATTCAGTTTGGCATATTATATTTCAAAATGTAGATATTATAGCCTGTGTTGTCATTGGATCAAACAAGTCCCCTTAACATTTCTTAACCAGTCGTCATTCTTGTCCTCAGAAGGCTTTAAAAGTAAGTGGGTGAGTGTGTTAAGAGAGTCCATACCATGAGGAGCACAACCTTAAGTGTATTGGGAGAGACATTTGTATTCTGCTACTTATCCCCTGGTAATCTACATATGAGATGGAGAGATTTTTAACATTTCTAGACAGATATCGGCTCCTCTTCGTCAGCCAATAGCTGACTGACTGGGTGGCTCTCTACCTTACTGTAATGGCGGGTCACTGGCTCCCTTCCACTTGCTATGATTATAATGACCTTGGTGGGGCTGGGGCTTGAAAAACATTGGATTAAGGGGAAAGGAAAATTAGAGGAGGTTTCCATTTCGCTCTTGGCAGAAAATTTGTAGGGAATTTCTGCCAAGAATCCCGTACCTCACCACCACTACTACGTCCCTCCCTCAAGTTGATGGGGCTTGGGTGCTCTGGCGGTGTCGGGTGAGTGGAGCTCAAGCGAATAATGATACACAGGCTTTAACTTAGAAATGAATTAAAGGGCAGGGGAAAGGTGGTGGATGCCTCGCTCACCATACACTGTCACAGAGAGCATAGAAACCTGCTTTAGTGGACATTCAGTGGCCAAATTGGACTCTGTCTTTTGTGTTTTGCTTTATCGTAAAAAGCCGATGTGTATAAACAGGTTGTTGGGTAACGTTTAATGGACCTGGCTTAGCCGCTTTCGGTGAAGATCTAATACAGAAATTAATGGTATTTGCTACTTTAGACAATTGGCAAGGCACATAAGCAGCGGGGTGGTTTATAATCATGCCAGTAATATGTTTCAGGGTTAATACAACTTAAATATGAATGTTTCTAAAGAATCAAAGCTCTCTGTGGGTCTGTGTGTTACCCAAGACGTGAAATAGGAATTTTCAGAATTACCCCTTTTACATTGCCGTTGAATAATTCATTTGAATTCGTGTGCCAATTTATTTCACATAGCACCTTGTACTGTCACTATAGAGCTAGACTAATGCCTGAAATTGAAAATTGAATATTGGTGCTGATCCTTGTATGATGGAGTATCACAAGCTTTAAAAAAAAAAAAGTTGGTTTTGTTATCATTTGGGGCCTCCTGAGTAAAGCTGTACCAATAGAAATGTATCCCTTAATGATCGTAGTTGTTGAAGGAGACTCTACACATTCTTTTCACCACCCATTCATGAATTCAAATCCAAGACCTTCTAGTCAGAAGGCTACCTCCCTAGATCTAAAACTAGCACAGGGAATATAGTGTTGACATTGGACACATTTTTTAAAGCCCCCATTAGAGATGCCATTGCCCAATACAGGTTTCTAGCCTTTAATAACACTCAGCTCAATAGAAAGGTTTTGAAGGAGTGGTAATATGTATGTTCATATTAACTGCTTGATTACAAGATTTAAGCCTAAGTACGCTCTGAACTGTAAAAGTGCAGCCTGTGTCTTGTCAGAAAAGCTTTTATGGTATGCTAGGTGTTGGCTGTTAGCTAAGCTATGCTAGTAAAGGTACCCCAGCCCATCTATATCTTGTAATATAAACAGTATGGCAAAAGTTAATGCAAAGCCAGAGCTAGAAGACTCTCCCATTTGATTTAGATCTGCTGTATGGAGCATTGTGCATTCCAGTTGAAATGATAGCAGCCCCAGGTGACAAATAGTGGATCAGACAAAATCTGTGCCTACGTTGTTCGGTCCAACTTAGGGTAAGTTATTTGTGATATTGGGCTCTATAAATAAAATGGACTTGACTTACACCCCTAAATTGTTGCTCTTATCTTGTCTCATAAACCACAAATTGTCTTGATAAGAAAATGTTTGAGGTGACTGGAAGGAGACCCGAGTCTTTAATAATTTAGCAACAAAAATGGGTTTTCAGCCGAAGAGCTGGTAAAGTGTTTAAGAGAGGCTTGTTGTGACCCAAAAGTCAAAAGTGGCTCACCTAAAGTTTGCTCACTTATGTAGGCAATGCAACAAAAAACATCTTTATTGAAGAAAAGAAAATCTGCTTTGGCTGTTTTTCCTATATTAGTTGTATTATTATATAATAATGTACAGTATATGTATTATGCGGGCAGGTCTTTTCATCTGAATACTTTTTAAATACCAATGGGTTCGTAGACAGACAACACAAAAGTTGCTACTGAATGCTCTGGGCAGATTCTTGGTGTAGTTTACTCGTTCCTTTTATCAACTTTTGTGAGATTTATAACTTTATTTAGTTAATGCTATATTCTATGCTGTTTTGTGTAGGCATACAGCTGTAAACACTAAACAGGGGTGCATTAAAGTCATTTTAATGAATAATGCATACTCAGGTATTCTCAATGCAAGTACCTTTCACCACACTTTCACACTGTCCTGTACTAACCAGGGATGGTTGAAAAACATAAGAATACTTGCTCTTTCCAGTGATTTGTGATTCATTAGTTATCTGATTGCCTCTTTAAAAAGTCAATTCTATTACTCAAAACATAACGTAAAAAAACAAACTTTTAAAATGTTGAAACACAGATGAAAGATTGGGTTCATCTTGTTCATCATCTGGTTACAAATTACTTAATTTAATATCAATAACTGTAGTTAAAATTCACTTAGGAAATGTAGTTTTTTTTCCTTCAGATGTTTGTTTTCCAATAATTTCAAAGTGCCTTCTCTAAGCAGAAAATCCTCTGCGGCACATAATCATGTAACAGTATTCGTCCTGATACCTCCAGTACAGTACCTGCCTGTCTGCCTGGTCTCAATCAGAACCCCCTCTGTGTGGAATGGAAGTGCCTCAGCCTTGGTAACGATTTTTCCCGTGTTGACAAGTCACAACATGGAGATCTACAGCTCGGAGAGCAGCCCTTTGGCTACACAGAGCCCTGCTTGCACTGAGTAATAGCAATCTCACAGGAGTAGCAGGCTTTCAGCTGGCAGCAGTTCATACGGAACAGCTCGCCGGTGCAGCTGGGAAAGACAGAGCGGAGTGGAGAGGGAGAGAGGAGCTGGTGGTGGTAGCAGTGGAGATGGAGGGAGGGAGGAAGTGGAGAGGAAGAGCTGTTAAGAGCTTTGGGCGGTTTCTCTGTTGTTGTACCACACAAGTGCATCCAGGCCCTGCAGGACAAGCCTTTAACAGGCATGAGGGATGGAGAGCATGAGAGGAGAGGAGGAGGAGGAGGCGGCGGTAGTGGAGGAGGAGGTGGTGGTCTAGGGAGCTGAAGCCGGCCAGTCGTGCCAGACGCCTGCTCTAAACAGGGATATGATTTATTGTTGGACTCTGTCTCACGTTTCACTCCTAGAAAGACACTAAAATTACATTGTACAGAGATAAAGAACTTCCTCAATTGTCTTAGAAGAAACACCATTGCCTGTGTGCAGTGAAGATTTCCAGGAGCATGTGGCAGACCTTCAACTAGTGTGTAAAATTGAGACGTTTTTGACAAATGATGGCATCTGATTTTAGTTATTTGGCTGATGGATTCTGCTTTAGTTGTTGCTTTTTTAAACTTTCCTGTAAAATATTACACGTTTACTGTCCAT
Organism: Echiichthys vipera; assembly: GCF_963691815.1. NCBI lineage: Eukaryota > Metazoa > Chordata > Actinopteri > Perciformes > Trachinidae > Echiichthys > Echiichthys vipera. The sequence goes on from NC_139827.1 coordinate 11,001,710, forward strand.
AAAGCTGCTTTTTTTTTTTTTTTAAAGTAAAGAAGTAATCCAGTGCAGGTCATCAGATTATGTAGATTTCGCCAGGGGGTTTAAAATGGCTTTTGGCCAACAGGTTGATCTTTGTGGCCCTTGCTGAATGCACTCTGCATAGCGCAGTGCTATGAGATGACCTCACTTCCTGTGTGGGTAGAGTAGGGCAGAAGGCCTCTTACATACACATGCACACAGACTCTCTCTCTCTCAAGCACAGCCTGGCTCTAGTTAGCCTTTAGTGCACCAGCCAGGCTAACCCCTCTCTCCTCTTGGTGTGGAAGTGTTTTCACATTGCAGATCTAGACAGTCAAGAGCAAGGCACAGGCTAATGTCTTTAACTAGCCGGGCAAACAGCTGTGTGTCTGCAGCTTTTGGGACGTAGGATCGGTTTTATAGGCAGATTAAAAGTACAGAGAAGGAGGGGGCTGTTACAGACACAGTATAGTCGGACCATAAGGCAGTGACAGCTCTCTAGGGAAACAATATATCACCTCTAAAAGGAGAGTGGAAGTGTTTGGCACTGGGACAAAAATCCTGAGAAGTTAAAATCATTGATGTGATGTCATCTCGGAGAAAGCCATTGTCACTGCTGTGTGAGGTTATTTATGATGCTGAAAATGCAGGTGAGCGTCTTGACTAATTCAGTGTTGTGGGGGCTTCTCCATTTGCACAATGTGATTGTAGCATCTCCTTGTGCATTAAACAAACGATATGACTCAGACCTCATCCTTTCATTGTTTACCAAGGACATTTGGTCACTTGATTTTGTCCTTGTGATGCTAATGAGATTATCTAATCACTGGATATTTCATTCTTAGTGAGGAGACCTGTAGCTTATGTTACCTGTAATAACCACAACCATACGCAGAAACAAATAAAGCCGGACAAATTAGCACACTAAGATAATGAATGAATGAATGAATGAATGAATGATTGTAGGTAGCAAGAACTGAATCTGATGGCTCAGTTCATGATTGCCCGTATGTTCCCACTCCCCACGAATGTTTTGAATGGGGGCCATGTTGGTTCAGATTGCCATGTCATTAATCCCTCGTACTCTACAGGGGAGTGGTCAGCGGCAGATGTATTTGCACTTCCTCCAGAAGGTTTTCTAGATTAGCACAAATCCTCCCAGAAAAACCGTTTAAAAACCTCATTTGGCACGCACAGCCAGACTTTGTGCTCATAGCTGGCCAAAGACAGCCATCCCTCCCTCTACATCTCATTCTCTCTGACTCTCCTGATATATTTATTTGTTTTTGTCCCCCCACCTTGTGGTTCTCAGAGCTTAGCCCCATGTCGATTTGGACAGGGCAGTGTAATTGTTTGGAAACTCGGTTCTGTCATTTGCATGTAGCAAGCAGCCACTTTTCCAGTTTCAGTGGTTTGACCTTGTTGTACCTGCCAGCCAGAAATGAGATCATCAGAAGAGTAGACGAGAAGCTGACACCTCTCCTCCACCTACCCATGGCTTTAAGTGATGGTTGTCATAGCAATCATTATGCCACAGAACAGACTCAGTGGGTGAAGGATGGCTTTGAATGCGGCAGCCTCAGGTCACAACCTGGTTATGACAGAACAGATAGACCTATGAGGGTTGGTTTCAGTACACAGTCTGCACAAAGTAAACAGCCGCATACATCCCATGTCAAATTCTTATAGATTTCATATGGGGGTTAAAATTACTGAGGCATGTCTTTTTTTTTATACCTTGAAAAAAGCGAGGCAGGTATTGGTGTAACAGAGAGGGGAAGAGCAGCATGGGGCGAACAATGCCTCTCATTCCCATCAGCTGCCCTGGCCAGCATTTAACATGGAGATTGGAAACGGAATAAGCTCTCCCCCCATTCTCCCTGGACCTGCATGTAAATGAGGTTAGCGGTTAGCATTTCCTGCTGTGCCACAGCAATTCTTCTCCCTCTCTTGCTCCCTCTTTTTCCTTTTTTTAAAAATAATGGCCTGAAAGTGCTCCCCCTTTCCTGGGGTAGGGACCGGGACCAATCCTGATTAGTGTCCCTGTCCTAAGTGACAGGCAAAACTCCAAGCAGGCACTGCCTTGGGCGCCTCTGCCAAACAGCCGTCAAAGCAATACCACCATAAAAAAGGCATCTTTACCCCCTCCCCCTCAATTCTCAAGATTCCCTCCCTCTTTCGTCCTCCTCGCTCCTCTGCTCACTCTCCCTTGCCGTCCATTCTGAGTGTCTCTAATAGACACTGCCTCCATCGCTCTTACACACTGTCCCCTTACATACATGCATGCACATATAGAATTACCTCTCACTCTTCCCCCACCTCCCACCGGACCTTGCTTTGTATCCCTGGGTGGACTGGCTGCTATAGAGCCGAGTGTCCCTTTGCCAGTAGGGTGATTTACAAACAATACATGGACGCTGTACACACTCCCACCTTCCACCCTCCCACTCTCTCTCACTTCTCTTCCACAGACACACAATCACCTCTGTGAGGAGCTTCAGTATGCCAGAAAACTACGCAGCAGGGTGATGGCCTGTTCTTTTCGCACTTGTTCCAAAGAATGTACCCTGTCTACTTGAGAATGCTAGCGCGACATCTACGTCTTGGTTGAATGAGGTTACTTTGTCAACCGGAAGACAAATCGATGGGATCTGACTAGTATGTCAAGTGGCTTATAATTAGTAGTTCTCAAAACCACATGAAATGGTTATCTGAGCTGTGTTCAAGACAATTTCGCCTGCGATGGAAAGCAAATTCGCCAGGGAGTTTTATTAGTTGAACAGTTGCAGACATATGCTAATTACTAAATGTTTGAGAAGAGGAAATTTGAAGAAAAAAAAAAAAAGACAGGAGCTGTAATGTCATTACGCTATCTTCTGGATTTGTTACTATGTCAGTCCGTAGGAAACACTGTATACATAACACCCTGTAAAACAAGCACTGCAGCACAGCAAATTGATCTGGTAATGTCGATCAAAATGTAATGCTACCAAGTACATTTGAGTTAAGCAATACAGCATTGGGCATTTATAGAAAAAAACACTTGCGTCAGAGGCATCATTTATTACATTTTTCACACGTGCATGTAGAAACACTTCAATTTATCTACCGTATGTGGTGTTTTAAAGTGTGCTGCATGTGTTTGCTTGTATTTAGTTTAACAAAGAAGGATGCCACCCACATATGCCTATTCCTATGAGAGGGAACGGCTTGAATTTTGATGAATATGAACAATTTCTCACAGAAGCATGAGATCGGTCCGTGTTGTTTTCTAGTATTTAGACACTATTCTGGCAATGGGCCCCATTTATCAAGCAACATATGAATGAATATTTGTTCAAACAATTACGCTTAAAAACTTCAAAGCTCCTCTACAAAGGAGAACTTTTTCTTTCTTTTTACTTCTTACAGTGATCGTTTGGAGAATGGGTATATTTTATTTGCATAATATTCTGATGAAGAACGATCATGCATCAGCTGCAGTTACACATGAGCTCTGTGTGTAAGTAAAACAATAAATAAATAAAAAAGATTGAGTTTTGGCTGATTACAGAGCTTGGCATCTAGCTTTTTTCCCCCAAAGTAAATGTGCTGTATAATGATTCATGAGATTACATTTTGGATCGACTATTTTTGTATTATATTGAAAATATAACGACATTGTATTCTGTCTTTAGCTTACAAGCAAAAGAAACAATAGACCAATTAAAAACCATAAAAGCCTAAAAACACTTCACTAAGAGAGGATATGCAAAGTGGACTAAAGCAGTGCAGATAAGAATAGATGAAACAGTACAATGCAAAAGTATATGAAAAAACAAAAATGGCACTTTCCAAACCCTTGTGACCAAATGACTTTTGAGCAGAATGGCTGGTCAGCAGTTTTAAATGCTGGGATTAGATTTATGCTGCTGAGTAATACCCCTCACTGACACCTTGCTGTTAAAGACCCCAATGTACTCATCTGTTTTTTTTCTTCTTTGCATTCCTTGGATGGAAACCTTGTGCTACCAAACATTTTTTAAGTATACAGGCTGTTGTTATTTTGTAAAATCTAATGCTGTAATTGAACGATCTGTAAAACTGAGTTTCTCCACAAAGAAACTTGTAAAAGCACCACTTTAAATCTTGTGTTTACCAGAGATGTGCTCATAAGTTTCTTGGAAATAAGCGTTTTAGCATAGAAAAGCAAAAAAAGTCAAATCAACTAGAGAAAGCTTAGTCGATTAAGACAAAAAAGACAGATTAGTTGGCTAATGGACGGCAGCTCTAAATCTTGCATACTACTGGATCCATCAAAATAATAATTCTTGTGCACTCTTATGACTGCATGCTCAAGGACCTCATGTAAATGTGTTGCTTTACAACTTTGGAAAATCTTTATTTGACATTTTCACATTTTGGTTGATTGCTGGCTACTCTGCCTGCTGCATGTTGACTCTTCACCAGTAAGTACGCACAACAAGTGATCAACAACTGCAGTATAAAAGAATTTCTGCCAATCAGCCAGGCTAAAAACAAACCTTACCTGGTCTGTTGCATCATGACACGTTTTGTTCACAAAAACTGACATCCGTAGAAAATTTCTGGTCACATTTCGAACTGGGGCATCTGCAAATTAATCCCATATTTCATATTTTATGATCTACTGAAATTGGGAACGATATGAGATCAATTAATCCCTGTGTTTGTTAGCTTCACCGCCATCTTTATTTGAGAGCTTCCACAGCAGTCGAGGAGTACATGCAGTGAGCAAGTGGGAAAAAAGTTTGCCCGCATTGTTATTTCATTGTTTGGGAGGGGGCAGGGAGTCACAGGGCTGCATTGACAGGTCAAACAAATACATGACTTTCACCAAGAAGGCTGATGTTCACGTTAGAGAGCTAGAGAGACACATCTGCTCCACTGAGAGCACTTTTCTAGTTAAATATTTATTTTTTATTTTTTTGACAAATGGTACTGTAATCCAACCACAGTCATTTTTTGTATTGTGGAGTAGATTGATCTATAGGTAGCCGTTTTAGCTCTTAATGTCAGTCACATTACCTTTTACATATTCATTCAATAGAGAACTAAGAACATATAATTTCTTTCAGTACAAGAGGACAACCTTGTTGGACCTGGTATCTTCTTTTCTAATGGTTGCTTAGATTATTTACCAGTGCTTGTAAAACACATTAAAAAAAGAAAAAAGCATGACTCAACGTTAACAAGAACACTGAAAGCAGTGAATAAGTAATTCATAATAAAATAAAACAGTAAGTTGATGACCCAGGGCCAGATGATTGTCCAAACCAGTGCTTTAGGAATACCAGTGTGCTGGTTTTAGTATTTCTCACCTTGTAATTAGCTAGTTAATCCTTGCCTCTCAGCTGTGACACAGGCCCACTCATCTTTACATGTTTTGTACCCAGTCAGAATCAATGCCACCTCAGAGTGAATCAGGGATCCAGTAGCCTGGAGAACCATTTGAAGTGACTCATGTCATGAACACATCAATGTGTTTGGGATATTTATCATTATATCATGCGTACAGTTTCTGATATCGGTGGGTTAAAACATGACCTTCACTTACCACAAACACACACGATATCCATGACCGGCACTAGAAGCACATCCATCCGTGGCTTACCAGATGTTCAGTGCTAGGACAAAGCCTGAGCGGCGTCGGATGTCAGGCTTTCTCCCACCCTTCTGCTATTGTGATAGGTTTAAAGAAATTCAACAAGCCAAAGGGTTTTTTTGATTAGCCATTGCACCCAGACCATACTCCAGTGCTGAAACAGTGCTGTGGGGGTAGGTCTGGCTATACAAGACAAACCCTGAATCAACCCAAGTGAGCCACTGTGTATCTGTGCCTTTTCCTATGTTGATTTGATGAATGTCATCTTTTTTTGGTCAGACATTATTTCCATCATGTAGCCTATATGTTGTGGCTAGGCATAGTTCCCTCAGATGGTCAAAGCTTGTCGGATTAGCAAGCACAGCTGCGTGTTGAACGTTAGGCTGCAGGTATTGCTGAAATTGCAATAAACTTAATCCTCTATGCTGAAATTGATAGTGACGTAACAGACATTTCATAAACTAGAGGTATGTTTAACGTGAACCTGCTGATACCATAGATCGTATAAAAAATGGACGTAGCTTCTCTCTCAAGGTCCGTTCTCTCAACTTGATCCAATCGTTCTCCCCCCAAGGGAGTCGCCATCATCCACCTCATTTCCTCTTACCAAAAAAGGGCATTGATGTGACGTTGGGGGGAGGGAGATACGTCTATCTGGCTGACGTATACTGAATTAGCCACATTAGCACCACTGCCTGGGAGCTAGACTAACAACACATTACTAGATAAACGGGAGTGAGAGTCAATGTTCAGATTTTTTCTGGGACGGGGAGGGAATGGGAGTCTTTGTTTTTTTTTTTATTATTTGTAATGGGAACAGGGTTTTTTAGCAGAGTCAAGTGCAGGCACTCCCGTGTTTCTAACAGAGATTACACCGGCTCCGGGAGTAAAGTGCCGGCAGCCAGCATTCATGATCTATGATTTAAACTGATATTCAACACAGTACCATGCCTATAAACTGTTAAACACCAAACCACACGGCCCGAATCCTCGCGGTGCTCCAGATTAGCATCTAGTGTATGTGCCATCGATAGTAGGCTATATTGCAAGTCACGGCGTAAGTGCGGCTATTTAATTAGCATAACAGAGCCAACACGTTGGTTTTCTAAACCATGTGTTGGTACAGGAGAAGAAGAAAGGGGGTGGTGCTGGAAACATACAGTGGCGACTTTCTCACTAAATATGGCGACCTTAATTTTAATCCAAGATTTAAATTTTTACTGCAAATGAGTATCCGTTATCGGCCTCCTTGATTACTAATAATCAGTAATGGCTCTGAAAAAATAATTCCTTAGATGTCATTACTACACATAACATTAACTGACTAAGCACACGGTTTTCTATATAAAACATGTAATAAAATCAAAGTATTTTTAGAAATCTGTGCTGAGACAACCAGAATATATCTGTTGAAGTTGTTTTGGTTTTGCCCAAACTGGCAAATTCTTTTGCCAACATTTACACACCACTGAATGTCCAGTACATCCAATAGATCATTGTTCATTCTTACAGCCTTTCAAAATATATATAATTTTTCCTTAGGCGTCGTAGTTACCCCCATTCTTAGCTAGCGTGTTTCTTTTTGCCATGTGAAACTGGATCTCTAACATACAATACTTGCCCGAAAAACAGACGGATTTCAGATATCGGAAGTCACGCTATCTTCTAGGGGTGTCACGATCCTCCAAATCCACGATTCAGCTTGACAATTTTAAGGTCACAATTTGATTACGTTTTCAAGTTAGACTTTTATTATTGAGTTATTGAGTCAACAGATCGTTTGTTATATGCCCTGCAAACGGTCATTTACATTTTTTAATTCTTCTGTAATAGATAGCATACTTAGTATCAAGTGTGACATAACAGTCATATTTTTGGGGAATGTGCCACACTCAGGACATAGGGTCAAATTTCATTTCAATCGATATTTGATTTAACATTAAAATTGTGATCGTCGTATATCGCATCACTTAAATCACTTAATGAAAAAAAAAGGCGTTTGAAGAAGGACAATATTGAATACACAAACTTGACTTTGAAAGTCTCTGATAGTATAGCACGGTGATTAGAACATGACTGCCCTTTGTCCGCTCAGCTGAAATGAGAATTGGCTGACAGAGATGGGATTTGACAGTCTCATGTGTAATAGATGTTTCAAACATTTTGATGCTGTATTTGGGACTGTGACAGCGAACATTGGCCCATTTTCACTCACCAATTAGTGTCATTAGTTGGATACTGCAGTTTGCCTCAAGCCTGGGCTGTAGATTATTGCTAGATACTCTCTGCGTCCAAATACACAAGGTGTTCTTCGTGTGTGTGTGTGTGTGTGTGTGTGTGTGTGTGTGTGTGTGTGTGTGTGTGTGTGTGTGTGTGTGTGTGTGTGTGTGTGTGTGTGTGTGTGTGTGTGTGTGTGTGTGTGTGTGTGTGTGTGTGTGTGTGTGTGTGTGTGTGTGTGTGTGTGTGTGTGTGTGTGTGTGTGTGTGTGTGTGTGTGTGTGTGTGTGTGTGTGTGTGTGTGTGTGTGTGTGTGTGTGTGTGTGTGTGTGTGTGTGTGTGTGTGTGTGTGTGTGTGTGTGTGTGTGTGTGTGTGTGTGTGTGTGTGTAATCAGCAGGTTTCAACCATAAACACGAGCACAATGCAAAGACACCTGCAGCACGACCACAGCTCTCTGCCAAAATCGACTGCACCCGTAAAGACAATACTGAAAGTTAAATATAGTTAAAATCTTGTCTCGTTCTTGTGAATCCAATATCGTGTCTCGTCACACCCTCCAGTAATTTATGTAACACCCATATTCAGATGTCACAACACTAGAAACACAGTAAATAGTATTTTAGTCATACAGCCATTACCATATTGCAATAATACAAACACATGTACAACACAGCATAGTCTGTCCAAAGCATGTGTACGTGAGTTGCACAGTAACTTCCAGTTCAGGGCAGGACAATGCAGTCACTAATCAGATTCAGTTGCTACCTTCTCTAATCACAATCTTTGCAATATGTCAGTTTATGCAGCAAAGATGCAATGGCCATACCATTTCTCCCCCTCAAGCAGTTTAAACCCATAGCTTTGATGACACATCTGTGGTTATGAGCAAGTTTGTTTTTTTTAACAAGAGATGCTAAAATTGGAAGGGAAAAATAAACCAGGGGGTAAAGTGCACTTCATCTGCAATGAGGAATTTCAGAGGTCTGGGGCTTTCAGTTGTCTCATTCTCTTCCAAGAACACTTCTCCTTCCTGTTTCACCTCTGGCATGCCGCCCAAAGTACCCACAAACCACGGAGGCCAAGGCCGAAAATACACAGATGGTAATTTGCACTACATTTCAATACGACTCAACCGCCATTATATATAGCCCTGCTGCCTGAACCCTGATCCTCTCTGAGAGTATCGCCTCACCTCAGATTCCAACTAAAAGATGAGCTCTTTATGCCTTTGTCACAGGCTACCACTTGTACAGGATGACGGAGATATTTGGAGTTGAAGGAGTTGATTCAGAGTTTTCATAATGTTTTAATGTCTTACATGAATCTCGATCAATACACAGGAGGATTTCTTTCCTCCTGGATCAAGACATCGTGTCAACATTATTAATTGCCAGAGATGCTTAATGGTTTAGCTTACTCTGGTATGAAAGAAAAATGATGTCAGTATTTCAAGTCATTGAAAGTAAAGGCCTTGACAACCACTATATAATTGACTACATATATATGTATGCATGTATATTGAACGGCTGCTTTTAAGAGTACAGTTTGTCTAATGGGCACTTCATTTAAATAGGTTAATAAGAAGTTGTGTTACTTCTTAACACAGGGTAAATACTATCACACCATCACCAAGTCCATCAAAAGTAAAGTTACCTGCTCTGTTGTATGACATTTTGCTTTAGTGATCACATCTTGCCCATACGCTTGTTTGCTGTCGTGTTTCATCCACTTCCTGATGGAAACAACATGATAAACTTTGGGGAAATGATCATGTTGCTCCTGCAAAAGACAGAATTTAACAGATTGATGGCATATAATTCATGTGAAGGGGAGAAATGTAAGTCTGCTAGCAAACGCACATCCAGCTGGATTTATTTAGAGCATCTGCGCTTCATTTATTTATATATTTTTAATATTTGTATTCCCGGATGTGGAGACAGGAGAAGAAGGGAGGGATATACAAGGAGCAGAAAAAAGCATTTGGGTATGAAAGAGATCAAGCAAGTGAGAGATTATGGAAAAGGGAAGAGAAGCGATCCTGATCCAGTGTGTCCCAATTAATGGAATTACCTTCCTCCTCCGGAGGACCGTTAGTCATTTGCAGAGACGTGAGCCCGCCAGTAGAGCGTCTCTCCCACCATATTGTCCAGCAGGCGCTAATAAGGCAGCCCTGACCGCCGGGCGTGCTCATTAGCATAGCCCGCGGCCGTGGCAACCCCCGCCAGGGCCCAGCCGGACACTTAATTACCGCCGCTGCTCCTTCCTCACTACATCCATACTCGCTGCCCTCCTTCCTATGTCCTCACCCCCTGATCTACCTCCTTAACCCACCCCCAAAGACACACACATACACCACTGCCATCTCCCCCTCCCAGTCTTGCAGGGAAGATGTAAGACTAATCATTTTGCAGATGTAGATGTGATGGCTTTAGTCTTGGTATGTTGTGGCAGTCTTTTATGTTATTTCACTTTTTATGGCTTTGCGGTCAGCAATCTTTGCGGTTTTAGCGATTCCCTGACCTATCTCTCTCTAGCTCATGCTCCCTCTCTCTTTGCCTCTCTTGCTCTCATTGCTATATTAGCTCATGGGCACGACTCATTCTGACATCGGCACAGTATTGATGCACCCTTGTCCAGCCTTAATCGGCTAATGGCCTCCTCTTCTTTCTTGCCCAGCCAAATCAGCCCCTCCCTTAACAATCCCTCTATCTGTCCCTTCTTTCCTTTGCCTTCCCTTGTCCTCTCCCCCTACCCTGTACGTACGTGTGTGTGTGTGTGTGTGTGTGTGTGTGTGTGTGTGTGTGTGTGTGTGTGTGTGTGTGTGTGTGTGTGTGTGTGTGTGTGTGTGTGTGTGTGTGTGTGTGTGTGTGTGTGTGTGTGTGTGTGTGTGTGTGTGTGTGTGTGTGTGTGTGTGTGTGTGTGTGTGTGTGTGTGTGTGTGTGTGTGTGTGTGTGTGTGTGTGTGTGTGTGTGTGTGTGTGTGTGTGTGTGTGTGTGTGTGTGTGTGTGTGTGTGTGTGTCACATGGTGGGTGACCTCCTGACCTACCTTTACTCTAGTCCTTTGCTCTTCTCTCCCTTCTCTAACTCGCACTCTTCCTTTACCAGCAATCATTCAGTTTGACGAGGAAGTCTGGTTGACTTCCGTACGAAACTCATATATATATGTGTGTCCCCTCTCTGACCTAGAAAAGCCAAGGCCAAATAATCCTGCCAAGTTCACAAATGGAGATTGGTGACAGCACTGCACGTGAAACAATGAACAAGTACACTAACTGTAATGTTCGGTTTTAGCCATAGTTACAGGCTGTTGGGTCCCTGTCTCTTTTTTGTGAGGGGTTAACACAGCACACATGTCACCAAACGCTGTAAGTTTTTATTTTAATTATTTTTAACTGCTCAGTATACATCTCTCTTCAAGCTCACGGCAGTCTATTCTAGCCAGTCTCGAACCCTCATGGCCTTCTCTTTATGTTGCCTCAGCTTGCACTTTGACTTGTTATGACTCTCTCTTTGTCTATAATGTGGTGGCACTATACATCTCTGTGGTCCAGAGAGAAAATCCCCTGCTGCTGCACCACTGAATCACCCGTGTGTGAGTGATAACATATCCAGACTGCTGAGCACCCCGCAGCTGTTTGTCTCAACATGCAAGTCATCCCCGCCATTACACCACTAAATGGTTCCCTTTCAGTGGCAGACGCTTGCCGCCTCAGCCCGTATCTCCATGCTTCCATCACTTGGAGGGGGGTTGCAGTTACTGTCGCACAGCCACCACTGTACTGAAGGCAAAGTAGTTGAATGTGTGTCAGAAATGCACTGGGGGAAGGACTTCAGCATTAAATCACATTCTTGGCTCTTGTAGTCTAAACATATGTATGCACGCATATGTTTGTTCCCGTGTGTGGTGGGCATAAAGCAGCAGTTGTGAGAACAGAGCACTGACGAAGCCCCCTTAGAGCTTGGGTCGGAGACCATGACCTTGGGAAATGTCATTCCGCCCACGGGGTTAGCTCGCCTGTGACACACAAAGCCGTGGTAGTGGAGTGCATCAGTGCACTGTAGCACTCTGGCAGAAGGCTAGTGGTGTAGTGTTGCATTCAGCTACAGCTAACCCTGAGGTTTAAAAGTGAGCCTAGGAAGCAGGAGAGTCCAGCTTCAAAGCTGAGACCTTGGGTCAGCAATCTAGCGATTTCCCTCTAACCGAATTACAGCCATTAGTGGCTCTAGCTGCCTTTCGCATGTCATATGGAAATGGGTCAAGCCCTGCCCTGCATGACTCACTGGCTCTTTCTCCCCCTCTCTCTCTTTCATTCCTGTTAACCCTACTCAGGTGGCAAAATGGCTTGAAGGAGCATGGGAAAATTGGCACACAATCAGCACATTATGCTGCTTTCATTCACCTTTTAAACAATGTGAAGGAATGAATGGTTTGAATGCTCATCAGCCTCTTGCGTCTAACATTGTTTGTGTAAGTCAAGTCTAGTAGACATGGGTTCATAGATGGGTTAGAGCCCTAATGCCAATATCATAACACAATCTGTTGCCTTGGTTTTTGGCATCTGACATTTCCTGTCAGCTTTTGGTTGTGTGTTACTGACAAATCTAAGATGTGTGAGAGACAGAGATGAGAAGAGGTTTGAGTGTAAGCCCTGTTTGATATCTGTTGCAGCAGGAGAGTAGTGGTCATAATGGGTTGTGATTGCAGTCACCTTTGTGGACCATGGCGAGCCACGCTGGCCAGATGTCAGCCAACTCTAATGATCTCAACAGGTTGCTGGGTTGGGTTGCCTGGCAACCATTTTGCCTTTGCCTGTAAACAGAGAGCAGGCCCACCAGGCCTCTTTAAGGGTCGCGAGGGTGAAGACAGCTTTGGTGTGTGTGGATATACTGTATATATGTTGGTATGTGAGACATTTTTTCTTCATTCCCACATGTTTTGTAACTGTCCACTTTTCTGAGAAATCTCCGTCAGTTCCTTTTTATCAGATGTTTTGTAAGTTTGTGTACAGTAACCCAAAGAGGAGGGAAAAAAGTGCATTTTGACATTCTGTTTTGCCCAGGCTTGGTGCTTTTGACATATTCTTATGAAGGTTTGTTAATATGTATCAGGAATATTCACTTTTCTTTGTTCGCCCTTGTCTGGCAAGCTGTAATGTTTTGCTTATGAATATTGATACATGAAGTGTATATTAATGACCCTTGGTGACCTTAACCCTATCCTTATTGGCTCCCCGGTGGTATCTGCAGGCTCATGAATATTAATCTAGTTCTGTAACCTCCATTACCCTAATCTTTGCTGTCTAGCCTCCCAGAAGGACCCGTTGTCATGGTAACCCCTTTACTAGACTCTTCCAGACCAAGGGTGGGAAAAAAAGATGGTTAAAAAAGGACAAAAATCTAAATTACTCAAACATCTTGGATGTGCCTTGTGCAAAGCTGCCATTGTATAAGAACGAGGTTTGTTATGTTGGAAGTCATTTTAGTTGTCTCCTTGCTGAGCAATGAGGTGTCATTTTTGCAGCTTCAAATGGCCGTTTGACGTGTGTTTGGGTAGGTTATAATGTTTGTGAATGTTTAAAATCTTGTTCTCAATTAGGCTCCCACATAAGCACAGTAATCCAGATTACTCTCCAACATCAGACAAGCACGGATGGGAAGTAATATAAGTAATATAAGTGAATAGTAATTTCCAATGTTGAAATTAGATTGTCTAGTCTAACTGTTCACTAGAGCAACATGATGATTTGTTTGTTCCAATATTTACACAGCATTGTTTTCTATTCCTTTGTGCTAAATTCTATGTTCCCTCTCCTCTTCCAGATTTAGACAGCAACGAGGAAGGAGGGCCAGATGACGGTCTTGTGGAGGAGGAAGGCTGGTTTGGGAATGCTTCTGACACACGCTCAGAGTCGTCGTCCTATGGAGATACCCAGGATGAGCTCCTCCTGGCCAGGAGCTCCTCTCCTGATGAACGGCCTGGAGTCAGCTCTGGGTCCGGGGACCACGATACCTGTGGAGGTGAGAGCTCATTGGGTTGCCCCACACCCGTCCATCGTGCCTCTTTGGAACTTCTTGGACTGGATGGAGGTGCATTCTCGGCCCAGGACACACTCTCTTCTGTGGTATCATCACTGTATGGTGAGGCAGCATCTCGTGCCCTGGGAAAACCCCTCAGCAGCAACCTACGTCGCCTCCTAGAGGCTGGGTCGCTGAAACTTGACAGTGGGGAGCACCTGGGTCGGTCATCCAGGGGAGGTGCTGGGGGGGAATCTCCTCCAATAGGTCTAGCCCCACCTTTGACCCTCTCCCCGTCTTCCCACCATGCCCAGCAGTTAAGTGCTCTTGCCCGAAAACTGGCCAATAACAACAACAACAGTGGCTCAGCTTCACCAGCCTCCTTGGCACCCGCAGTCCCCAACATTAAGCAAGAGCCCCTTGACCCCTTTAACTCTGTCACCACTAGCAACGGCAGTGGCTTTGTATGGGCAGGTGTTGCAGATAAGTGGCCACCAGCCAGCTGCTCCACGCCCTGCGGCTCCAGCCTGTCCCCGGACTCTGCAATCCAGAAGTTAAAAGCAGCAGCGAATGCTGTACTTCAAGACAAGAATGCTGTGGCCTCCTCAACGACTTCTTCCTCCTCCTCCACCTCTGCCTCATCTGCAGTGCCCGCCCTAGGAGGGGGTGGTCGAGGAGATGATGTGGTGCGCTTTGATGCCTTCAACTCTCCGTTCAGCCCACAGTCGGCTAGCTCCACCCTCGCTGCACTTTCCAAGAAAGTCAGTGAGCGAAGCCAAGCCTCGTCAACGACCAGTGCTGCTACTGACCACCAATCCTCAGCCAGTTCTTTTCTTTCCCTTGTGTCAATGACCTCCTCTGCTGCCTTGCTCAAAGAGGTGGCAGCAAGGGCAGCAGGAAACCTGATGGCAGAGAAGAAGGATGGTTCCTCCTTGGCGACTTCTGGGGTCCTCCAAGAGGACGTGAAGCCCCTGCTGGACAAGAATCAGAAGGCTCCAACGCCCTCTACACCCACCCAGAGCCTAGACTTGTTGTTGCCCTCTACTCCAAAGAGCAGAGGCAAACCCAACAGCCAAGCAGGTAATCTGAAGTAATAATATATGTATAGCCATCAGTAATAGTAATATTACATAGATCAAAATAATGGTTGCACCAATACAGATAATAATAGTAGAGCTCAGCTTAGGTTAGGTATATTTTGGTTATTTTTCGAGTTAAAAGATATTTTTTCTTCAGTGAGACACAGTTACAAAAGACTGAAACACTCAATTGTTGCCCTGTGTTAAGCACAGAATTAGAAGAGGCTACTTAATCCCAACCAAGGTTGCTAACTTGCTACAATTAAATAAAATCACCGTATCTCTGCATAAAAGAGAGACATTATGGTTCAAGATCCATTCTGCTGCACTCCATTTTTATAAAGTTGTTATCTTCTTTCACCATACTGTTTTCTTTTGAGAAATGACCATACAAAAATGTGAATCTGAATTTCAAGTAGAAGTATCCTCTGTATCGTCATCCTTCTCCCATTCAGCATTTATGAAAGAACTAATACCACTTATGTCATGACATGTAAATACAACTCTTAGTACTCAAAAATGTAATCTAATATTGATTTTAAAAAAAATAGCACGGCTCCAAAATGAGAACATTTTTGTTATTGTGTGAGAGTAGCAGGTTTACTTGTCACATAAATACTTCAACACACAAATCGGCAAAAGCACAATCCTGAACTTCCATGACATGTTTTCTCTAGTTTTGTAAATGATTTTGTTCTCACCTCACTGGCGCAGAAGTAGCGAGTAGTGTAGCCTCAGCTTAACTGTCAGCCGAGCAGAGAGCATAACAGAGAGAAAACAGCCCTGGCTGGCCTTCTAGTCTGGGAAATGGTCTGTGGGCTCGGCGGGGGGTTCCGACTGAGACCTCACTGCCTTCCCAGACCAGCTCGTTTGTGCTGGGATGTGTGTGCTGCCAAAAGGGGGCCGTCAGTGTGTGCTCGGCACAGTGGGGAGCCCTGGAGTCCATATCCATCTCGGCAGCCTCCTCCTGGCTTCAACCCCCACTAGCCAGAGCCCTCTGCACTGATCAGCACAGCAGACTTAAGGCCAAACACATCATACTTTCCACTGACTGGATACAGATGCGCGCGTACACATACAGACAGACACACATACACACACACTAACACTCTCACTCTCACACTCTCTCTCTTTCTCTCTCTCTCTATCTCTCTCTCTCTCTATATCTTTCTCTCTCTCTGTCTCTCTCTCGCTCTCTCTTTCTTTCTCTCGCCCTCTTATACTCTCTCTCTGTTACTCACAAATGGCCATGGAGTATATTCTGTTAGTGTGTACTCAGATAGACATATAACCAAACAAGGGTGCACACAAAGATTTCACTCGTGCACAGGGAGGGAAAAAGCTTCAAAGTGCAGGCTCTTGCTAAGTAGCCTTTAGGGAGAACAGAATGTTTTCAAGGAGATGGATGGGCACTTTTGAGGGATTGTGTCGCAACCCCGCCAAATCTAAAATGGCTGGATCAAATTGACTTCAGACAGATGAGGCAGTCGATGTAATATTCTGTGATCTGCATGCTAAAAAGGGGGTCGGCTCTAACCCGCGAGCCGTCAAGGTCGAGCAGCGCTGTAAAAATGCAGGTAGTTGTTTGGTCGCCAGACTGAAAAATGTGACCTTGATTATTGACTGTCATGTCTTGTTTTATTGTCGTCCCTTGCCAGTTCCACTATAAAACTCTGTTGCACTGGCATAGTCTGTACTTGGAATATATAAAGAAAGCTTTCTCCCTTTTTTTTCTAATATAGAAACACATGTGTTAAGTACTAAGATGAAGGTACTAAACTCGCAAACAATTCCTCTCCTGTTTTATTTCCGCTTCACTCTGCTCAGAATAAGCAGCAGTCATTTTTGCATTGTGATCTCTGCTGTGCTTGGAGAGGTTGGGCCGCAGATGGTGGTTTATTGTTGCAAATAGGCAGTCTCGAGGTTTTACACCTCAGGTCAATGAATGGCTGAGCACAGTAATTTCACCAAACACTGATTACCAGATGTTTTTCAAGGAACGGCACTGGAATACTTATGAAGCCATCCTGACAGGCCCTTGTAGAATTTGTAATGCAATCATGCCTCTTTCTAATAAGACCAATTAAACAGTAATGGATGCCGGATATGAAGCCAACAACAATAATCGAGATACTAAAACATGCTTGAGTTTTTACTTTCATTGTTCCATTGCTTCCAGCTGGTATTTCCCTTGATCGTTTTCACCATTAGGTGTGGAGTTGCTGTCTCTTCTAGATCTGTGAATACTGTTGTCTGTATTCGGAAAGGCATGATTTTTTATTTCTTTACAGTAACTATGTTGCATATCAGCAATATAGTACATACACTAAAACACTAATGATTCTCCTTGTAACAATGTTCTTTGGTGCCCTCAAGGCTCTCCTGAGGATGGTGGCAAACCATTCCAGTGTCCTGTGTGTGGACTGGTCATTAAGCGCAAGAGCTACTGGAAGAGACACATGGTCATTCACACAGGCTTGAAAAGCCACCAGTGTCCCTTGTGTCCCTTCCGCTGTGCTCGCAAAGACAATCTTAAGTCCCACATGAAGGTGAGATCATATGGATTTTCTTCATCTTGTGACCCTGCACCCCTTGTCACCCCCACCAACATCATCTTTAATTAGTGACTATTATGGCTCTTGGAATATAATTGTTAACATTAAAGGATATGCATGCTTTAGTTAAACGTGTAATATATCCTCTACATGGCAATTTAATCTAATTAAACCCTACTGCATGTTTGTTTTAGATAAATTTAACTAAAATGAAGCCCAGCATTCTTTCTTTCCTCTTGATGTCCTGTAGTGCCAGAGAGGAGAAGTGATTAGTCACTTTAGCCTGTCCTCTTTTCTCAGGTACATCAGCACCAGGACCGGGGTGAGACGTTTCAGTGCGAACTTTGCCCCTTCACCTCCTCCCGTCACTTCAGCCTAAAGCTTCACATGCGCTGCCACCAGCACTTCCCCCGCACAGACGTCAAGGTGAAAGAGGAGCTCACCACCGACACGGAGGGCGAGGGCTCCCTGATGGGTGACAGCGGCTCCGCTGACCTGAGAGGGACAGAGGTGTCCCCGCTGCACCTAGACTCCCAGCAGCAGACATCCACTCCAGTAGAGGCTTCCTCCAATCACGTCCACATCAAGGAGGAACCACAGGAGAGAGATCTGTCTGTACTATCCCCCTTTAGCATATGCAGGGACCGTCCCAGCAGCAGTGCCAACTCCCTGGACCTACCTGGAGTTGGGGTAGGAGTCGGGGTCAGATCCAGTCCTAGTGGTCCAACCACAGCCTCCATCTTCAGCCCTGACATAACTACCAAAACGGCCACTGACCTGCTTATGAAGCTTTCAGGTTAGTGCCATTTTCTTTTAATAAAATGAAAAATGCAACGCACAATGCAACGCACAATGCAACGCACAATGCAACTACCGCTTATTTTCATTATTGATTAATCTACTAGAATGGCAAAGAAATGCCCTTCACAAGTTCACAGAGCCCCTGATGGCATCTGAGAAATATTTTGTTCAACCAACAGTCGGAACAGTTACCAATTTATTTTCTGTTCATTGCCAGACTTATGAATTGACTAACCATTTTGGCTCTAATTTAGTCAATTTATATATGTAAATACAATATTTGCGGCCTTTGGAGCCTGTAAATTGGTAGTAGCTGGTAAAAGCACAGGTACATCATCTTGTAGAGTGACCACAGATCTGAGGAGGAGATGGGTGTCAAGTTAGTTTTCCTTTATCATTAAAAAGGATAAACCCACCAATGTACAGTAGGGGTGGAACGGTTTATTAAAAAAATCTGTCCCGTTCGGTATGCTTGTCACGGTTCGGTACACGTGTTAACCGCTCGGCTTATGAGGTGTAACTTGGCGTAAGTCTTCATGACCGCTGTCTTCTCTCGTATCCGTCTCAGCGTGTCAAATCCCGGCGCGCTGGGAGACTTGCTCCATGCGCTCTCTGTAGGCTCGCGACCACAACGCTACGCAGACTCCCGTTACGCTCTTCTTCGTGGGTTTCTGTATCCTCTTGGCAGTAGTTCTCTAAGCTCCGCTCTGTTGTTGTTCTCAATCGTTTCAGTCTGGTTAAATCACCACATCAATGTCTTATTCTACTCTGAAAAAAAGAAAGGTTGACACAGAAAACTGTCAGTTCACCAGAGAATGGACAGAGAAGTTTTAGTTTCTGTCACTGTGAAGCCTGAGTTTACTCTGCAGCTATATCAGTGTGTAAAGAGGAGGAGTTGAGAAGGCATTTTCAGAAAAATCATGCTACTCTGCATTTATGTTACGTTCATTTTTGTCAGTCCAGTTTTTGATGAATAAACAAATGTTTCATATGTGCTTGTAAGCCTGGTAAAGTTACTAGTAACTGAAGTAATCAGATAAATGTAGTGGAGTAAAAAGTAGAATATTTCCACTGATTTATAGAAGTATGAAGTAGCATTTAATTAAATACTCAAGTAAAAGTAAAAGCGAACCGCTGGTTCACAGGTTTGTTCATTTAACAAGGATTGTTTTTTGACAAGCTTGTTGCGCTTTGAGGTCATGACTACTATTTACATTGATAAAATAAAGACATTATACTGTATGTACTCTTATGTCACTGTATTGTTTAACAATATCCATGAATGTGATGCTCATATTTTTACGGCCCCTCATTTTGGATCATTTTCGTCAACTGGCCCCAATTCCAAATTAATTGAACAGCCCTGATTTAGCCTATTTCAGTCAGTTCACTGATTGCTGTTTGTGTGTATTTCAGTGAAAGATAACATAATATTCTTACCTAGAAGGCAAACAATTGTTAACCCTTTTGCCAAATATATATATAAACGCGTGAATGCAGCAATGTGTCTCCTACTGTTTCAAAATCTCACTTTGATTCAGGATCGTTACAGTACTCCCTAAACAAGCTGCATCATTATTTCAGTTTTTGCATGCCATGTCCTTAAGAATATCTGATTAAAAAAAAAAATCAAATTATTAGGCTACAGATCTGATACATGGTATTTTTAGAATCTAAAAGAAATAGAAAAAAAAAAGGATCCGAATCAAAAACCGTGACCCCAAAATCGTGATATGAACCGAACAGTGGATTTTGTGAACTGTTCCACCCCTAATGTACAGGGTGTACTGTACTGCAGTTAAAAGTTACTCCTGTCTAAATGGAGAACAGATTGCATCAAGTAATATGGTTCTAAGAAATACATGGAAAAACAGCGTGCACAGACACACTACTAGCTTGACTCCTGTAATCCATAATTGTTTTGTTTATTGTACTATTTTCTCAACATGACTTTCTAACTCCAGTCATTGCAGTTGTACTTTTATAAAAAGTATTTCACTTCTTCCAGACTTGAACGTGAAGACATTTGTTCTGATCTCCAGCTAGATGTTGTCTCCCCTTTGCCTTAAGTTTTGTTTTGATTCTTCACTGTCACCAGAAATAACATTCGTAAGAAGTGTAAACAGTTTTATGTTTATAGTTTCAGGTCAAGGCCGCAGTATCTCTCTCTGAGCTGTTTTTAATGGATTCTAAAACAATGGGAGCCTAAAATGTCTGAGAGTTGGTACAAACCTTTAGTGAATAGACAGTTTTAGCTTTGACAGAGGAAAATGGATTCATATGTAGATATTTGATTGAAATCAAATGTAAAATCCTGCTGGTGAAATAGTTTACCTAATATGTGGCAAAGCTGCGTCCGTCTGAGATTCAGGCGTGTAGGTTAGAGCTGTTGTTTTTCCCGACTTTAACTATTATTGTGCATATTAAGGATATTAATATCAATACATTTTACTTATACACAAGGTTATTTACAACCTTGGTTTCTTGTATATACCCCAAAATTTCAAAACTTGCCCTGAGGACACTTTACTGACTTAATTAGATTTTTCATTGTGCCTTCTAGTAGCCTTAAGAACAACAAGATGTTAAATAGTATTATATACAGTTTATATATATCTATATAATAGACATATATAAACTGTATATACTGTATCTTAATAAACCGCTGTTCAACAAGCATTGAAACTTTGAACTAGGGTTCCAGCAGTATAATAGTTTCGCAGTATACCGTGGTATGCAAGTTGACAGTTATAATATGTACGTACATTCGCTTATCTGCTATTGGAAAAAAAAATGCAACTGGACAGAGAATCTCACCTGCCTTCATTCCTTTAACGGCCACTGTAAATTATTATTAATAATAAAAATATTTATAATAATAAGATGTGATACAGTGAAACTGTGATGTCATTGCACCTTGGAAATAAGTGATCAGTATCTTTTTTATAAGTGTAAAAGTTTGGTCATGTGCACACGGCACTCTGATTGTCCATTGTGTACAGTAACTAGTGGCACCTTTATAACAAATGTTGTTCCTGATCTGGTTTTCAGCACAACATGGTCTTGCCAGGACACATACTGTATATATATATATACAGGAAAGTACTATATAAAAACGTAGATAGTCACAGATACAAAGGCTTGAAATATTCCACTCAACCTGCTCCGCTGATCCAACACTGGGATAAACACGGGAAGGATGTCACCTATGGGATCAGATGACAATAATCGAGGCTCAATCCATGTACACACTTTGTCATGCCATTTCTGTGTACGATGAAGTTGCACTGGACTGAGTGAAATAGAGGAGCCATTCATAGTAACAGCATTCTAAGCATACCATGAAGGAGTACGTAGACTGAGAATGTTCTGATATTGAGCTTTTTTCTTACTTTTTTAAAACTTCAATGGCTTTTTGCCCCTAAACAACATTTTGCTAAATGGCCAATGCGGATCTTCTTTTTTGGTATTCATCAGTTAGAGTGCACCTCATGCAGAAATCACTGGGTGTATACTGTATTCAGGATTGGTAGCAAAAGAGTAGAACTAGCACATAAAGATCAACTGCACTAAAGGCATGACCTAAATCAGAGCAAGTACTGTATGTTCATATCTAATGTCATAGATAATTGTTCTTTTTTTGAACTACATATTATCTTCAGAATTTCATTAAAATACCCGAGTGATATTACATTTTTCTACCATTCTTGAGATTATTTACCCGTCCAAGGTTGAATACTGTAGGATTTATTTCTTCCCAGTAGTACATCGTCAGTCCTCTGCTGTTGGTGGTTAGCTTCACTGAAGCATTTTGGGACTAAATGATTCGCTCAAGGGCAACTCGACAAAAGTTCTTGAGGGATTAATTTTTTCTCACCCACATTCTATCTGTGACCTCTAGGCATCTTTCGCCTGTTTTAACAATTATTTTTGCCTGTGTGTTGGTATTATTATAATTGACAAAATGACAAACAGTCTTAAAAACTATGGAGTAGAAACACTGCTGGGTCTTTGTGGTGGATCGCATTCAAGTGCTCTTTGGATACTTAAGGTATACTGTGCTTATTCCATCTTGTGAAGGGCTAATTGCAAGGATTAAATAAGAGCTCAAAAAGTAAAAAAAAACAAGACTCCCCCCAAATCAACCAAGGACACACTGTTGTGCTAATTTACTAATTACATTTTTTTTATTTTTTACATACCAATATTCTTTAATTTAAAATGACCTCTTCTTGGAGTTTCCTCAGACTAGTCGTGCAAACTGCTTGTAAGTGAAGAGCAAGTGAGCGCAGCATAACTGTTAGTGTAGATCTGGGTCAACAGAACAACCAATGTCACCAGCATCATTAACAGGGCGGCTTATTTACCTCTAGGGGAGGAATGTCGCCACAGACACTCAAATTGTAATACTCATCAAGAAGGCAAGCAGAAGTGCTTTTATTAGTGGGTCATATGATCAATCACCATTGTTTTAACTCACTCTTTGATAGATATTAACTTAAAAGACAATTAAATGAATGAAAATCTTACGGAGTACACCTTAATGATCAGCGGAGAAATGCACACAACTGGTATTGAGAAACTGTGCCTTTAAGCAAGCCATCAGAACTTCTTCATGTTTGTGATGTCACAACTATACTACAGTATATATAGAGAGAAAGTGTTACTAGTGTGTGCAGAGACAACGGGAGCACAGATGCGGAAGAATTAAAAATGCTGACCATTCAGAGCAGATTTGGCTTTTTCAGGAGGGGGTCTTAAAGAGACAGGTGCTAAAATGGAGCGTTTTAGACAGTGGGTGAATACAAGTATATTTAGACAGGCAATATGAGAAAAATAATGTTTTTTAAGAACATTAAAGGATGTAAATGTGTTCTTATAGAAACCCCAAATGCATGTTGAACCTGTAAATTAGAATAGAATGGGACCTTTAAGGCTTAAAAGTGAACATGTTATCAGTATCAGTATTTTCTGCCATTGGTAAAGTTGGGATGAAATTCTCTCATTATTTAACAAACTTGACGAACATGCTGCTCTAAGGTATACTAGGTCCAGACTGTGTTTAGACAGATTTCACCATGTTGCAAAATATCAAAGGATGAGCTTGGAGACGATGACAAGATTGATGGAAAAAGGTTGACCGAGGTTCAGCGTCGGGGTCGAGGCTACGGCTGCCACTCTTCCACTTAATGCTGTGTAATTAGATTGAGATCTTGAGTGAGGATGGGAGGAAAAACCCTGGGAACATTAGATTAATTAAAAATTGATGCATAATTCATAATTAAAAAGGAATTCATAATTTCCAATGATTAGCGCCCTCAGCGCCATCCTGTGACCCCACCAGGATGCACAGGGACTCGGCCGGCTTAGTTAACTCCCCCTCGATCTCGCACGCCCGGGCTCCACATGGATACCCCCTGGGTGCCAGTTGCACTTCACTCCCAGACTGCACAATCAAGCCCATGCAACTCCCAGAGGAGCCAAGATGGCTCCACAGAATGTCAGTCCAGTGTCAAGTGGCGGACATCTTAGTCAGGGCATCATTCAAGGAGAATGAGGAAGGATATAAAAAGATGGGACGAGAGGATGTTGAACTTGAATGCATGATGATGGGTTTTAATGAATACAGCTTCTTTGATCACAGGGTTCTCCGTTTGTTGAGGGACGGAGTTAAAGATAGAGGGTTATGAAACTGAGAAGAACTGGTGTCAGATCTTTGTGAGACTTAACCATGCCATGGAGCAGCAAAGGAGGGAGAGATGAGGAAGTTCCTCTTGGGACCTCTAGACTCTATTTCTTCTGACCTCGCTGCCAACCCAGATTGAATGTGTACACGAGCAGCTCATCCCTCCTGCTTTTACACTGCTGTCTCAGTGCCTCAATCCCACAAGGCCTGGGAGAGGGAGATGGAGAGGGAGGGTGGAAGGGGGTGGGATGGGGAGGTATCAAAGGCTGGAGAGGGAAAAAGAGACAGATAAAGTGACAGCAAGTGAAGGAGAGGGAGAAAGAAGCAGAGAGGGAGTTGCATCGAGTTCCCAAGGCATAAAAAGCCAGTGAACTCTTCCTGACCTCTGACATAATAAGCATATCATTTTTTGGGCTAGCCTGCTTTCTATTGAGTGTTATACTGATACCCTTTGATTTTTATCCTTACACGCTGACACAACCGTTAGCTATCCAGTTTGATCCACATTTTGATTCTGAGATGAAAGCCACAGAGGCACTTTGAAATGCACAGCCCCTACCCTATGCCCGGTGGACCCTGAGTTAATAATGACAGTGGGCACTGCACACCCTCCAAACACCACCCCCCACCCCCCGCTGCGGTGACACAGGCACAACGAGCTTGACCCTGGCTGGGTGTGAATAATTGGCATGCAGGGGGTTGTGGGAGGTGTTGCATCTGTCACGATGCTTCTGCAGTTGTCTTATTTATCTTTTTCCTGGGAGGCTATGTTGCATGCAATGCTTTGCTACAGGGATATGACGCATAGACATTATGCTTGTGTTATCGTGTTTGAAAACTCTGTAGGGGCATCTGTTGAACATAGTAGTGTTCTTAGTTGACAGAATATTTAGAACAATGTCCTGTCTTTAGTTTTTTTCACTTTGTGAACAAATAGATTTAATCTGCATGTGCCTTGCTTTCCAGCTCTGCATGAGCAGACACAGACAGGCCTTTTGTGTGTGACCTCTGGTCCATACATCCCCACTGCAGCCATCAGTATCACTGTCCGGTGTCTTGCACACTGTCAGCTATTGTTGGGTTCTCAACCTGCCCCACGTAGCCATGTGCTTTTTTTTTTTCTCCGGGAGAAAACAGCAGCCAATTGTCAGAGGGGGAGCAGGCCGGCGTGACAGAGGTGGAAAGCTAATGAAGTTATTTGACGGCAGCCCTGGCCACGGAGCGAGAGGTGAGGCGTAGTGGACAAGCGCCTGGCAGCGAGACGGATGAGGCGCAAGAGAGAAGCGTGTTGAAGGGGAGAGAAACAGGAAAGAGAATGGCGATGAAAGTAGCATTTGTGGCAGGTGTCAAAAGGGTGTGATAACATGGAGACAAACTGATAGCATCATCAACCCTGAGCTAGAACCAGCCTTAGAGCATCATGCGAAGGGAGCTGACATTGGCCCGGGGTACGTACTCACACAGGCAGGAAACCCACAGAAGCGTTGCCTAGTCACCGAAAGATGCCCATCTCCTCTTCAAAACTGTCTACACTTCACAATATGATCTGCCAGAGGCTGGATGTGCATACAGCTATTGTGATTGTGAAATTCTGACAGACAAAAGGCCAAAGTGTTAACTTGGCGTTGCAGGCAAAATTGTTCCTGTTGGTAGTGTGAGCCGGCTTTTTGTTATTGAGCCATCAGCTTAGAGGTTTAAAAAAAAAAAAAACTTGTCCATTGGATTAGGCTACTAAATAATTCATTGGGCTCTGTAACATAGATTCTGAGTGGAAATACACTCTATTTATAGCGACAATCCAAAAGGTCACTGGAGTGGTGTGACTTTGTGTGTGAGTACACCTCCTGGGGTTGTTTTTGTTCTCACGAGGTCACAGAGGAGAAGAATTTGGGAATCTTAAGTTTGTGTTGAGTCTGTATTTGTCAGTCCCTTATGTGAAGCCCTGCGTCTTCATATGGTTTGAATGCATCATGACACAGCATGAGCACTGTTGTATGTGACAGCAACACGAAGGTTTCCTCCTAAGATATAGATAAGTGTGTGTCTGCGTGGGTAAATGGGATAGTGTATTTTTTTTGTGTGTTTGTAAGGCGGTGACCAAGTGTGCTGTCCCTGTCTGATCCAACATGGCCCAACACGCTTCTAATTAGAGGACGTCCTTCCAGGTGCTGACCAGGTTATACTTAGCCTGCCCACTGACATCTGACGGTGTGACATTTCCAGCTGGTGCTGCGTGTGACCCTGCGCCACTGCCCCTGAACTTGAAGGTCACTAACCACCCACCACCCCCACCTCCCCAACCCCCCACCTCTTCCTTCTCCCCCTCTTGAACTGCAGCCCTGGCCCGCCATGGTGTGGCACTGTGGCATCAAATGGGTGGTCAAAAACACCAGCACCTGTCCCCTTTTCCTGCCCCGTATCCCCCGTCCCGGAGCCCTCTATCCCTCCGGCATGGATCATCATTAATCAGAAGGGCCAGAGCCGGCACAGATTGATGATGCGGGCAGGGGGCGGCAGGCCTGTGGCGGTTAGAGATGTTAGGTGAGACGGTAGGGTGAAAAGCGGAGCAGATCTCTGCTGGGGCCAGAGGAGACTGGACAGCAGTCTGCCCAAGAGTGATAGCCTCTCTTATATAAATGCCCTGTGTCTGTGTGTGTGGGCATGAGTGTGTGTGTGAGAGTGTGTGAGAGTGTGTGTGTGTGTGTGACTGATCGTAGTAGTGAACAGATTGTTTGGAAACTGTTGATGTGTCAAGGGTTGGGAAGGTGTTATAAGATACAGTATATAGATGGGTTTGTTGGTATCCTACTCTTCCACAATCAAACCCTAAAATTAAATTCAAATTTTCATTTTTTTAAATTTTATTATAAGATAATTACAGTGGTGAATTTGTATTATTTGTATTGTAGCTACTTAGCAGCTCCCCGACTGTGCTGTGGTGTCCGAGCAATAGAAAATGAATATGCTAAATTTAAGAACGCATGACTATTACTTTTACATATTGAATTTTTCAAACATACTCTGTTAAGAAAATATAGAAAGCAGCTTTTGCCACATTTTCTTCTTATTTACATATGCGATTTATCTGCCTCTTAAACATTTGAGTTAGCAAGGAGCCTCTGTTCGCATGTGAAACAGTCTAAATCACACCATCACAGATGTAGATACAGTTTCATCCATACTTGCTTATTTGTTTGTACTTTTAACAGCAACATGGCAACATTGCAGAGAACATGAGGTTCTACACACACTTCCTACAATCTTCATATTTTCACAAATAAAGTGGCCGTTTCCCTTTACAGCAGATGTTTGTTTTTTAATCTAATTAACCATAAGTCAAAAATTAAAACAAAAAACATCGATGTTACCTTATAAAACCAAAAAGAAAAAGGACAGTCAAGCTCTTTGAATAATATGAGATATTGCAAAGATTTTCATTCATTCATCAAATTTGTTTGTACTTAAGAGATCATTGAGAGGTGACCCTCATTTACAACGACATCAAGCTAATTACAAAGACAAACAAAAAAACTACAAAAAAGAGATGTACCCACAGAGAAGAGACAATACCATCGTAAAAACAATAGAAAGCCATTAAAAACTTTCTGATGAGACAAAATCATTTTGTTGATAAATTAGAATAATTAAGATGTAAAATAAAGTTCAGTTATGTAAAACAACTACAAGTATAGGTTGGGCAAATTTCAAGAATGTCTCAAATGTACAAGTGAATGGATTTTCAGCATCTCATCTTCCAGGAGTAAGGTACCCTCAAATCAAGAGCGGTTTTGTTTTATATATTTTCCAACAGCATAACTGGCACATGCATTCTTGTAACTTCTTCAAGTTTCATTTATTCAGGTCCGTACTGCCAACAGCCAATCCACTTAATCAAGTACTTAGTGCTGTAATTGTGTCTGAAAAAGGACTTGGTGCACCTGTTGTAAATCAGGTTACAATAGCGCA
Source organism: Echiichthys vipera (assembly GCF_963691815.1). NCBI lineage: Eukaryota > Metazoa > Chordata > Actinopteri > Perciformes > Trachinidae > Echiichthys > Echiichthys vipera. The sequence goes on from NC_139827.1 coordinate 11,029,649, forward strand.
CAATAGTATCCTTTAACCTTCTCCACGGTTCCCATAGTTGCACTGAATGAAATGAAGATATCAAGTAACTTTGCGAGGGCAAATAGGATGTATTTTAAAAACCCATTTCTGAAGTTTCTCTCAGTGATTATAGCCATTTTAAATGTCAAGAATAGCCTGTGTAAACCTTCGTTTTAGTACGGCGTGTAGTGGAATGTGCTGAGAGACACAAAAAGAGGCGCTTGCCCTGCTATTCTTTTCTTGGCGGCTATCGGAAGTTGCTCCATGTCTAATTATTAATTATTCATCCAAGGCGGATTAGATGTGGCCCAGTTTCTCTTGAAGATGGCTTTAGAGCAGAGGGATCCATGTGACAGTTCACTCCCTAACCTAGGCAACACACTGCAGAGATGGCAGATAAGACTTTGCTGATAGCTAACGCGCTCTACAGAAGTGCAGGAGTTATTTCATGTCCTTTATGTCTGAAGAGAATTCAGATGACGTCTGAGGTGAGAAGGGATGAGCAACCGTAGCTCTAGAATAGAGCTGAGAATAAAGTGTACAGAAGTTAATGGGATTGGGAGGGGTACAGTGTGAAGAAGAGGAAGGAAATGAATTGGGAATTTGTTGCAGATGCCCCGAAAGTCCAAGAGAGGACAGTATGAGGTTGCACCCTCGGGGTCTGTTGCAGTGATAGGACTTTGAAAAGTGTGGAACACTTTGTTGGACCATTTAATCTGCATTTTCATTATACTTTATGATGTGTACATAGTTATCTTCACTCATTGGAAATGTTGCTGCAGTGTCCTATTGGCACATTACACTAAACTTCAGTAATTGTATGTTTTATTCTGATAGCACCATGATAAATTTAAGATGGATACTCACCAGAAGCTGAAGGATGAGTGGTATACAGTATGCAGTATATGACCCTTGGATGCATGCAAGTGTTAGAGACCTTTTGCAATACACTTAGTAAACAATGTAAGGCAGCTGCGGTGATAGAAAGAATGCAGATCCTCCGTATGGCTTCTTATTATTTCTGGGTTAAAATAAACATACACCTTTCCAAAGACCCAACAAACTCCCTTGTTTGGTGACAGCAATTGTTTGACTCTCTCTTAACCTCTCTTTTAGAATTTTTTCTCATTCCTTTGATTTCTTTTCTTTCTGGCTGCAGCAGCCAACCAGAGGGAGACGCTCAAGTCTCCATTCCACCTGAAGGAAGAACCCAAAGTGGAGGAAGCGTTGAGCCCGAGACCATCCTCCCAGTCCCATAGCCAGGTCCAACCAATCTTCCCTGCAACTTTCTGCCAGAACGGGCCAACAGGGGCTGCAGCAGCCCCAGATCGTCCAGGGTCACTGAAACCAAGGGAAGGAAGCCCCATGGCAAATAACAACTTGCTGAGCCAGGATATCAACATTAAAGTGGCCTCTGAGCTGCTGATCAAGCTTTCAGGTAGGGTGTCTACGTACTGTATCTACGGGTCTGTGCATGTTTGCAATAAGGGGGAAATGCAAATGAGCTCTTGAGTTCCCAAACTGACCTGTGCAACAGTCTGTTGTGTAAAACAATTGATGCAAAAACAGTCCATCTATACAGAAGTATTTCTAGGGAAGAACAGGCCATGTTTAGCTGTTTGAGTATCAAATCAGCCAATAGCTGCTAGGGAGGTTAGCTGTAGGCCAAAGGTTGTGACACTGGCTGCCATATAAGGGTTCTGTTGTTTTCTAACTTGGCACTCCTAACCAAGCTGAAAATGGGTGCTTCTCAAAGGTGAGCAAAGTGTACCTGTAGGGAAAAAGTATATGTGGTGAAATAGTCCTCTGCTCTAGATGATTGCTGCTGCAAAGCCTTTATGCTGATGTTCAGGTAGCTTGTCTTGACCTTTCATTTTCTTTCTAGAGTATGCATCTATGCTTGAGTCCAATGTTTTGTGAACAAGAAGCTGTACATTAAGGATCGACTGTGCTTGCTCAAAATAATCTGCTTGCTATATTGAGCTTAAAACGCCACCCTTGATCTACAGTATGATAGAGAGTTAAACAGTTAGATAATTGACATGCAGCGTGTCTCAACCTGTGTGAACCACACTGACATCATCCAACGCAGGCCGATTTAGCCTTTACAGCGTCTGATTTGAGCTCTTCAAGTCCTCAGGCAGAGACTCAAACCTAGTACTCTATTTTGTAGCACATTGCATATGCTGCTGCACTATTGTTGTTGTTTTAACTGTTGTCTTTCAATTACTCTACACTACTGCTAAATAAAGTTGAAATTATTTGCTTATTTTAGCCTACATCCAAAATCACAGTGAATGCCAGGTCCAGTTCAAGTGTATTATGGACAGGTGTTTGTCCACTGTGGGCTGCTGGAGTGCATCTCTCAGGCAATTAAGAATGAAAATATTCGGAAGTATGTATCTGTATGTAACAACAGAGCTGCCTTCCCTAGCTGTATGAAAACGGTTTTCCTAATTAAACAATTAATTGTAATACTGTACGCATTTGTATGTATTAAACCTTACCTAGCAAGCCTCATGAACTACCCTTCATAGAAAGAAAATGTAGACTGGTTGGAATGATAAGTACGCTAGAATTATGCACCCATAAAATTGACAATGTGACACACTCGTGCAAATATGCATCAGCAGTCAGTGTTGAAAAAGCATGAAGCAAATGGCAGTCTGATGGTGGCGCAGTGGGGCATTACTCCATCCGCAGCTCTTCATCCTGTGCCAGTGTGTGCGTGCTTGACAGACACCTCGCACACCGGTTGCCATTGTTCTCTTTGGGTTGACTGGTGTTCAGAGTGACTCATGCTGGCTGGGAGCTCTGTGGTACTACACGTGTGCTGCTCCACTGCCTGCCCCCAGGTCACGTTTCCCTGTTTTTGTGTGTGTGTGAGGAAGAAGAATGATTACTACTTAAAAATATTTAAAAATAAATAAGATACTTGCCTGTGTTAAATCAGAGAGGGAAGCTGAATAGTGTGGGTAGTTTATAATTCCTCCATTGTACTGCCTCCACCTATGTTCTTTGTTTCATAAGTGTTATCCCTCTTCTTCTCCCATCATTTTTGCCATTTTCAATCCCTACACTGATGTTATCCTGCCAGTTTATTTGGTTCTCAAGCAGCATGGCCAGCGTTTATCCCCACCCATCACTTACACTAGCTCTGCAAGGTTGACCTAGGTTAGGGAGAGATGCTGCAGCGTTCATCCGTCCGCTGGCTCCCTCTGCCCCCTCACACAGTTCTCGGAGCGCAGTGCTGTCCATTGCCATGGCAACAGCGGGGGCGGTAGATGGAGAGGGCTGTCTAGAGTGACAGCCTTGACAAGAGTCTGGACCCTCAAATGACCCTGGGGGGAAGGGAAGGAGAAAAAAATCGCAAGGAGGAAAGGAGAGAGCCAGAGAAAAGGTCAATGCCGTTACAGTCACGTGTGATTACGGTCATGAGGTTCAAGGGCGTCTACATAGTAACCTCTCTCTGTGTCCCCTGTTAAAGGTCAGCCCCAGAGCACAATAACCTAGCAAGGATACTTAAATAGGGAAATCACATCCGGGAATTTGGACAAAGCATTATTTTTGTTCAAAACATCACTTTTCGTCTGTTAAAAAGTGCTCATTTCCTCATCGTTGCTTGTCCTACAGAAAATGGACACAGCCTAATTATATTGTCACTGCTCATCCTTCCTCGACCACGGCATTGAACAGTCCGAGCAAGTGGGGTTGTCATCATTACTGCCTGTTGTGCTGTAACATAAGTTGCATCATGCCTTTAACTAGGTCACTTCTTCTGTTCTCCCCCCCCCCCCTTCCTTATCAAACATTGGTTGGTCGCTTGAGTCGCCTTGCAAGCGCTACCTCCCCCACATCTGTTTAAAACCAGGCTGCTGGTGTCTAGGGGCTAATTACGCCAGGCTAAATAGTCCCTGGCGCCAGAGGCTAACGTGTCCTAGCAGATGGGCACTGGTGTTGCAGGGCAAGAGGAACATGGCGTCACAGTAAGGGAGGGGGGAGGGGGGTACAGGGCCCTAGGTGGTGCCCTGGCAGACTGGTATCGTGTGGGTAACAGCCGTGCCACCCACTCACCATCCAGCCACCCTCACTATAGGTGTGAAATCACACTTTGTACTTGCTTAACTCATTCCTCATTCCGTAGGAACAGGCCTTCCATCTCTGAGGACATTTTACAGGCCCTCTCCCCTCTACAGTGCTCGTTACCTTCCCAATAAAAGTTGCATTAAGCAATTTTGAGCATTAAGAAACAGAACGACTTCGAACCAAACTGACAGCAACACATTTTTAACTTTCTTTTTGTTTGTTACTTACACATCCAGCAGGAACAAAGCAACATCGACCTTCTGTCCAAGTTTTTTTTCTGGTTACCGTTCAAGTGTAGGTTAAATATTTACCAGTGTTAATCTCTGGTTTGGTCCAGTGATTGTTGATGCTCATGGTCTTATAAGAAAACCGTATTGTTTTGATTTTGTCCATGCGTCAGAGCAATTAACAGAATGCAGCAAGAAAATGGAAAGTGGGTGTTTATTTCCAGAAGAATTGGCAGTTCTTGCAGCAGTGGCCAAAGTTGATTGATTGAGTGATAATTAATGTTATTTGTAATCAAAGGATGCCAACTCCACCTGGTCTTCTCTCAAAAGATTTTGCATGATTGCCTCAACTGTAGGAGCAACATCTTACTGACATACCACATGTTGTCAGCCTACAGTGTTGATATTGTCACTCTTAACTGAGTAATCTGACAGTTACAAGACTCCATTAGGAGTTTTGTGGGGGTTTTGTTCTGCTTAAAAATAAACTCTTGACTTACCATTGTTAAATTGAGTTTAAAGAGTCCATATTTTAGTTCTGCTGTAACACTTCAATTTTCCATCAAAATGCATCAGATAAAGTGGCAAGATGTTGTAAGAGACCAACCATCATGTGTGCAATTTTTTTTTTGCAGCACCCTGGTTGGTCGTGCACGGTTTCCTCGAGGTAGCCACAGTGGGTCATGGTGCGTAATGTCGCTGCTCTTTGGTGCGGGAGATAAAACCCATTGTGTATCGCCTGCTGCCTTCAGGTAGCTGTAAGGATTTAGACAACTGAAGTGGAACGCTTTCTTAAAGTCTAAAAGCAGTTTAGGATGACCAATGCAGACAAACATATTGTCATTGTTGCTTAAATAGCATTAAAAAGTATGATTCTTATCTGGTTGTAGAATGTGTTTATTTACATTATTTAGCATAATATGAGTATACTTATATATATAAGTCAATGCCTCTAAAAACTGCATTTTTTTTTTTACAGCTATTTCACTTCAAATATTTAAACAACCAATTTTCACCGACACCTTGCCTTACACTGCCTTGTTTGTGTGGAGCTTACATGCATAGATGGCACTACTCCTACTTTAGTGCCACAGTTGAAGGTTAGTAAAATGGTTGCAGGGCAGGGCTGCAACTCATGGTTATTGTCCTTAATTAATCTTCAGATTATTTTTCTCGATGAATTATTTGGTCTTTAAAATGTCAGAAAATAGTGGTAAATGTCCCAGTTTCTCAAAGTCCATGGAGATGTCTTTAAATTTCCCTTTGTCAGTCTAAAACCCAAATATATTCAATTTAATATATAGAGAAAAACAGAATTTTCTGCCATTATTTTGCATGAAAAATGACTAGATTATCAAAATAGTTGCTGATATATTTCTGCCAATCGATTAGTTGACAAACCATTGAAGCTCTATTGGATTGGTCAGCACATGTTTTTTGACAAAGAAAATGATTTCATAAATCAAATTAAGACAACAAATAGTTTAAATATTATGGGAACCCTAAATTGATTTAGCCTCCATGAGAAAACACCAGAAAGCAACTAGAAACAAACCAAATACTAAGAACACACATTTTTACATATTACTTTACTTTTATTTGTATACCTAAGATACATAAAGCCCTTCCCTTTTTAGTGAGAAACGGAATGTAATGCTCATTATTTATCTTTATCCTCACATTAAAGGATTCACTATATAGCTTATCACAGCAGACTATGTAAGCAGCAGTTCACTATTCTAATTCACACCACTGGCTTTACTGTACAGAATTACTTTATGTTAAGCTCTACACTGCTCTGACAGTGTCCTCATCATGCCCCCTCAGTGTGGCCGCTCGCTGACCTCTCCTACTCCCTCCCACCCTCCATATCTTTCTTTCTGTCTCACTGGTTCCTTATCACTGCCTATAGGTCTATTTACAGAAATGCACAGTGATTCCTTTCGCCCCTTGCTGTATGTGTTTGGGCAGGTTGTCGTATACACGAAAGAGATCGACAGAATCACTGAGGCAAATTACTTGTCGTCTTTTGTCTTGACCTCATATCAGGGCACTTTCCTATCTTTGGATCAGCTCTGGCTTGTGCCAAATGTTATTTGTTCAGGACCACTTTATAAGGGCCATATCTGATTCCTCATGGGCTGTTTATCAAGCGTGCTGCTCTAGAGTCAGATGAAGCTGCAGTTTGCAACCGTTGGAAGGCTGAACTACTGAGCGCTAGCTGGTCGAGGATCAATTGTAGCAGCAGCTGTCTGTGAAGTCTGCAGGCAAGGCTGCTGTGGCTCCCACATGACATGCAGTCTCCACACTGCAGCCTTTGAAGCGCATGAACTCTTCACCCCTGTCTGAGCAGGTCGGCTAGAGCGCAGGAGAATAGAGAGATTGAGAGAGAGAGGGATGGGGGCAGGGATAGAGAGATGTGGAATAACAGAGCAGGGAGAAGGGTAGACTGGGATAACGGGAGGGGGGAGAGGTGGAGAGGTTGTCATTTAGGCTCTAGCCGTTCCTCATCCCTCTGTCCTCCCCCAGCTCTTCTCTCTTATCCCACTTTCTTGTTTCCTCTCTTACCCTCGGGTGTTCGTTTCCTGGCACTGTTTGACAATTTTTTCCCCCCTTCCTCCTCTTCCTCTGTCCGTCTCCCTCACTACCTGTCTGTCCAAGTTTTTGTTCCATCAGTGCATCGAAGTGCTGCAATAAATTGTCTTTGCATGCATTAAGTCCCTAATGGTGTGTGACTTTTTTGTCTAAGTGTAGTAATAAATCTGTCCGTGGACTGTGTACCTTCCTACTGTATATTCTCAGCGAAAGAGGTTGTCACGTCCACACAGATTCAAGTAGACACCTGAGGTCAAAGTTGATCACTAAAAACAGAACATCGCACAAACCCCAGTCACTTTCATTCTGACTCGAAACTTGAGTAGGGCTGCGTCAGAGGGAACAACGTACATACAGCGCATTTAAACTTGCTATACATAGCACATTCACACACACTGTAAAAGCCATGCAATATGGTTGCCATTACAAACCAAATGGAGCTGATAGAAGCTGGCAGCCTTTTACTTGAGGTCACATTTGGAGGACTTTTAACCCACCTTATCGAGACAGACTTGCAGTCTAACAGTATGTCATTAGTTTCTAATGCCCATGCAGTGCTTAACAAAACGGAGCCATTTATATTTGTTTAAACAGATACTGAAAGTAAAACTCAATGTGTTTAAATGTGTACTTAATTGTTATGCCTGCAATTCATGATTGAAACCTGCAGGAAAAAAGGGGTTTGTATTTTTTGCACTAAAAGTTTTTTAAAAATTCATTTGAACAGAACAATATATGCCTATGATGTTGGTAAAGATATTAGACTATTAGTAAGGGGGGGGGGGGGAGCAACCCGTTCTACGCTTCTCCATTGAAGTCAATAGAAGCTGAGCGTCTGACTGTGTAAAGCGCTGTGGGGATGAATGAGAAGGAGGTTGTGCCGGTTACCAGTGATAAGTAGCTGATTCTGACCAATAGATGAAGGCTTTCTAGCGCGTATTTAGTCAGTGAAATGTACACACGGCAGTGCATATTTCACCATTCCAAAAAAAGCTGAGCTTCCCTTGCAGTCTTGGAGCAATCAGCCCTACACCGCGTTAACGCTGGAATGCCCATCTCCACTATACGTGAATGTCTGTGATGTGTGTTTTCAGGCATGCGAGTATGGACGCAGATGAGTTCTGAATAGGTGCTACAAAGCTTGTGCGGCAGAGATGATTTTTCGTTTTAATATAAAACACATATTATCAGCATGCAATTCAACCCTATTCATTTCCCATACTTCTTGAAAATATTTGTTGCTGTTCTTTACTGGCATATTTTGAAGTAATATTAAGAGGAATTGAACAAACATTGACACTAGAGAAAAGCTAAGCTATTTATTTAAAAAGGGGAACAGGCACTTGTACACACGCACATTCTTCTAGACCTGATTCTTTGGCCTAATGGCATCTGGTGTATCACAGAACAGGCTTCTGCATGAGAGGGGATGAAACACACACACACACACACACACACACACACACACACACACACACACACACACACACACACACACACACACACACACACACACACACACACACACACACACACACACACACACACACTGTTACAAACACTCTCATACACACTTATGCTCTGTTACACACACACACGCACGCACACAAGCTGCATTTAGGCAGACGGAGGGCTGCTTTTTATGACTTCAGAACATTAGGTCATGACCCTGACCAAAAAGCCACAGCTATTATCAGTGTGGGAGTAAGGCCACATTTTCATTGTGTGACAGGTAGACTTCTGATCCGGCCTGCTGTGATGTGATGCTTTCAGCGTGGTGTTTTAACAATAATATTTTCTCTCTGTGTCACGTGACCTCTCTGTAATGGCTCTTTGGGTCGTAAGCATGTTTGTCCCCGCGCTGGGAGCTCAAGTACATATACTGTCCGTTAGTACAGGGATGCATTTTAGTGTGTAACTGTGTGGGTTTTTGCAGCGCAGCAGTCCACTCAGCCTCTGTCGTTAGGGTGGTGATCCAATGATGGAAGCTCGCGTGTCCCTTTGTTGACCCTTACAGAGCTGTGCCCCCTCCTGCCACCCCGCCCCTCGGCCCTTGCATCTCTCTCCTCCTCTGCTCTGCCCCTCCATCAGCCTCCCCTAGGTTACTCTTGGCCAGCTCTGGCCACCTGATTAAAGGATTAATGGGTCTGATGGTTGTCAGTGTCCCCCACATGCTGGCTACACCTGGACTTTAGGCAAGGGGGAGTTGACACTTTAATTCACCCACATAATCACAGAAGCATACCAATTCAGTAGATACGGTTGCATGTTCCCACGTGCACACAATGTACTTCAGGTCCGGTTTTGGTGTCACACACTGGCCTCGTTCAGCAGAGGAGTGGAGAATGTGAGGGGAGGGGTGGCAGGGTTAGCGCGGGGTTAGCGCAGGGTTACTGTCTTGTATCTCCCTTCCTCCCCACTCTTTCTCCTGCTCTCCTAACCTCCCCCCTAGCCCCTCCCACTGCTCCTGATGCCCTGCCAAATTCATATATCCCATAATCGTGCTGAGTCGCCATGTCAGCAGCACTGTCCCACTGCTTTGTCTTGCTCCCGCTTGTCACCACACTGAGACCCTGCCTCCCGCCATCCCTGCAGTCAAAGATCAGATACCTTGGATAATACAGATTCCAACGGATGTACCAATCAAGGGATTATTTATTCCAAATCATTAAGATGCACAGTGTATCCTTACACTGTAGCTTAAAGCAGGCCTACATTTGATCAAGTAAATGTAGCCACAGAGGCCATTAGAGAACCAATTTCTGACTATGGAATAGCTTTGCAATAAGAAAATAAAGCCTGCATCACAGTTTCATTCTAATACTTTCCAATATTTTTTTATGGCTGCCTAGAGTCTTTTGGTTAATATCCGTAGAGAGAAGAGAGTCACTGTTTGATTCTGCAGATCGGCTCAGGACATTCCTAACAGATGCCACCCCGACTATTCTTAGCCGGCTCACTTCTCCTCACCTCTTGAACTTGTATGAGAAGTGAGTCAACAGCTGTTTTCACCCTTTCATGCCATTGTTCATGAGCTGAAAAAATACATTCAATCAGAGACTCTGTCCATATCTAACATCTTCGATTATAATGCGCATAGATTCATTGCTTCTCAGCTGACATTTGAAATGTTTTGGTGTCTTTACGGTTCACTTCAGTGAACCGACATGAGCTGCTGGAGCTCTCCCCAAGAAACAGTGTGACCTCCCGGTGCTCCCTTGCCCTAATAATTACTCAGTTAGATTCTAACCGGCTCAGCTGTAATGTTTTGACTGTTTGGATTTCCCTGTTTTAGTTTTAATTCCATCTATACAACATCTTTTAGTCATTTACTTTTACATTGAGGTGAAAGTCAGAAAGTGTTGTATTTTGTTTTTTGTTTTTTTGGCTTAGATTATTTGAACTGAGTGTAAAGACTTTAGAGTCAGATGTGTGATTTGTGCATTTGGGCTGTATAAAACTGACTTGACTTGATGAGAATTAGCAGCAAAAAACAAAAGGATATTTCATTGCATCCAGGGTTACTATTTTAGTTTGTGTATGATCCTTAAAATGGTCAGCGTAACCTCCATTCTGTGAATGAAACACAATCTTTAGCCTTGGATACTGTATAACAGTCCAATCTTTTCAGAATCTAACCAGTAATTGTCCTCTTTTTCAACCATCTGCTGCAGAGAACAACAAAGATCATTACCAGAGGGTGAAAGTAAAGGCAGAGCCCATGGAGGTGGACCCTCCTCCTGCAGAACTTACCCCACCTGCCTCTCAACTGCTGGCCTTCAGCACTTTACGGGCGAGTGAGAAGACTGAGCCAATGAGTAACCTCCCCGAGACGTTGGCCCGTCCCCAGAAAGACCTCTTCTCCCAGGACATATCGGTGAAAATGGCCTCCGAACTACTGTTCAAATTGTCAGGTATGTTTCTTCCAGACATGTATGCTGTCAGGCACACCCTGTTCTCTGAGCAGCAGTAGATCCGCAGAACACACACACAGCAGCATGTCTTCTTTTTCCCTGCAGCACTGCTATGTAAACCTTGGGACAGCTTTTGATACTCGACCATAAAGCCTACATGTTTCCATTTCCATCCTCTGGTGGCTCCGTTGTAAAGTCCAGGATATATGACATGTAATGACATCCTGCTTTTTACCTGTACGGCCATGAAAGTGACATTGAAGCAGCAGACAGCTGTTTGTATTGCTAGATTAAGACAGAGCTCTGAGGTGGAACCATCGCCTCCCCAGGGAAAAGGTGCAGATGTGTGTGAGTGTGTGTTGGGTCAGGCTTGTAGTCCTGGGCTGTGACCCCAGCTCTATCCCGCCTCTGATTGCTTCGCTTAAATGCCATACAGAAAAACAAGCTTGTGTAAAATCTTTTTTTCTGTTCTTGCTTTCACACATTTTCACAAATTCACACATTGGCAGTCGTTCTTTCCCACACAGTCTTGCATGCACACCTTTTACACACTCACACAAGGCCCCATGAGGAGTGGTGTCTGCACAAATGCCCCCTCTCTCCTCCTCCTCCCTCTCCTCCTCCTCCTTTCTCTCTCTCTCTCTCTCTCTCTCTCTCTCTCTCTCTCTCTCTCTCTCTCTCTCTCTCTCTCTCTCTCTCTCTCTCTCTCTCTCTCTCTCTCTCTCTCTCTCTCTCTCTCTCTCTCTCTCTCTCTCTCTCTCTCTCTCTCTCTCTCCATCCCTTGACTCGTTTTCAGACATGCCGGCTCAAGCACACTTGGCTGCACATGCTCTCCCCCTGCACTTCCCCTCCCTCCCTTTACATTTCTCCCGTGCGGCATCTCCATGGCAACGTGGAAAGAGACCTCTGTCCTTGGCGAGCAGTGTGACGGAGTGGGGTGTTTAGGGGGTGGGGGCTGTAGCGGGGGGCAGAGGATAAGGAGGGTAGAGAGGGCAGCAGGGTACATAGTATGCCCACCCAGGGAGGCCAGGGCATCGCTAGCCTGGCAACAGCAACAACCGCCCCCTTTAGAAGTGGGTTAAAAGTGAGGGGGACTGGAAATGAGTGGGCTGCTGTCACACAATGAGCAATCAATATGAATTACCCAGAGCAGTAGGACCTCAGAGACACATCAGTAGCAAGGTCGCTCTGAACACTGAGATGGTTGCAGCTTAGAAATTCACTTCAGTATATCGCCTTGAAACTCACACGTTCCATTCTGAGGCATTTTGTATGGTTCTCTTTACAGATGAATACTGTTTTCACATCAGCTGGTGGTTGCATTAGCTATTTTTTACTATATACTCATTTGACTTAACACTTAAAACCATTTGTATTTAGACTATTCTACTATTAAGTATTCAGTTCATGAGCTTCAGCCATGTTGGACCTTTAGGGGCTCACTCTGAAACAGCACTTTGGATCTCTGGTGTACAGACTTGGATTCCCCTTCGGTTTCTACTTGCATTTGTAACACTACAGGTGCCTGCAACAGAAATGACCTTAAAACAGGTGTGAACACTGCCAAAGCTGTGAAGTTGTGGGAACCTCAGAGGCATCAACGTTTTTACTGACACTTTTGACTCTTTACATTAAAGGCCTCATATTGTAAAAAAAATAGATTTTTGCAGATCTATGTAATATTTAAATAAAATGAAAGTATCAAAATGCTCAATCCACAGCATCTTTAAAAGAGCCGTCAGGATTGCTGTTCAAACAAAGCCGCTATACTCCCATTACAGTTCATTCCCGGGCTGCAACGACCGTTCCGAGACACAAGTTCTGAGATCGCAGTTGCGGAAGGTTTGGAAATACTGACCAATCAGAGCAGACTTTGGGAGGGCTTAAATGTATTTCAGACAAAGGCTGAATACAGTTCTATTCAGACAGTATTAGAAAACAAATGTGTTTTTGAACATTAGACATGCATCCAAACATGTTCTAGAAGAAGAAGAAGAAACTGAACTAGAAACAACTAAGACAGAATTAAACAAACAAATTATTTTTTTTGTGTATTGTGCTTGAAACCAATAAGTGAGTTTTGATTGAACTTCTAACTGTTTCTGTTGGAGAACATTATTTGGACCTTTTGAACACTTAAAAGACATTTTCTGATGCTGAGTGTAGCTCATTGTGCAATACACTGATTTAAACTGAGTTTGCATCGTGGCTCTGATTATTGCTCGTATAATTGTGATCCTTCTGTCTGATGATTCGTAACACCTTTTAACACTGATCCATTTATCCATGTGGGGATTGACCTTCCAATAGGAACCTAACCATTAAATTGTCTGATTAAACGCCGACTGGCACGCTAAAAAAGAACATTCAGTTAATCCACTACAGTGTGTTGGAAACACATGAAAACCATGATTCCTTTTTTTGTCATTGTGCATTGTCACCCCCCCAACACTGTAAACCTGGAAAACACTGCACTAAGTACTGATCTATTAGATTGATGTGATCATTGTAATACAATCAAATAAAAAAAGCATTAAATAAACTTTTCTAAGCCTATAATCTTGGGCCATAGTCATCGGGGGTTTATCTCTCATTTACATACAAGAGTGCAACCATACACAAACCCACACATGTGCCATCTGGGTTGTCTAATCTGACCATCCATGCACATTCAAAACCTTTTCATATTGGTTTTGTTGGACTAACTTTCGGCTCACAGGTCGACAGGCCCTCCAGAGATACTCCCACTACTCCAGATGGCCAGTACACCCCTGCTGGCATGGCCAACCTGTGCTTTACCAGACAAGTTAAACTTCATCATATCATAAAGTGTTTGTTTCTTTTCTATAATGGATGGTGTGCCGGGAAGCTTTGGGACATTTTTGGTAACCGTTAAATAACAGACAGAATAATTTATGGTGGCATCGAAATATCAGGAATTAACATGAAAACATAAATCACTTAACTCTTAACTCAAGGTCTACTTACTAGCCTTTTTTGGAGCCACCAACCATGTGCTTCTTTGGTTTGCGTAGTTGCCATGGAGATGGCTCAGTTGTCATTGCGTGACTGCAGTTACATGATAGGAAGTGGTCGTATATGAAAGGTAGATTGTAACAACTGTGGCTGCTTAAAGATAGTCTTTGGAGTCAGATTTGGATAAATAATACAGTAAATGGTCAAATCTAAATGTTGGTAGATGGTATTGTACTTACTGCTTTTAATATTTTTTAAGTTTAACTTTTGTTTTTGTTTTTTGTTGTTTTTTTTTACAGAAAAAGTCAGCAAAGCCAACAACCACAAAGACAGTAACATGGTGGGAATAAACAGGTGAGTCAATAATACCCTGTGTATTTGCTTCATGATAGGTGCTAACCAGCATTTTACATTAAAGTTGGAATATGTGTTTTATTTAGCAGCTATGTAACTGTTAGTATTATGTATCATGTTTCAGTCCGTTCCTGGACGAGTGCTTCAGACAATCACCCTTTAACTCGCGCTCCAAGAGCTCTTCCCCCGCAGAAGCCAGCTCCTCTACCAGGGCACTTTTCCACGGTAAGACACACACACACACACACACACACACACACACACACACACACACACACACACACACACACACACACACACACACACACACACACACACACACACACACACACATACACACACACACACACAATGGAACATAACTAGAGTAGTAGTAGGAACAGACGTATCACCAGCAGTTTATTGAAGGCAGTAGCTTGATTATCGTTGCTCATATGTGTCTTGTAGAGCTGCAGAGATGATCCATTAACCAATTAGTCGTCAACAATTGTGACAACCAATTAAGCGGTTTGGTAATTTTTCAAGCAAACATGCCGAAGACTTTGTTTCCATCTTCTCTGAATTTAAATATTTGTTGGTTTTCGTTGTCATATGTGAAAGGGTTGAGCAATAACACGGTGTTATACGGTGTTATACCTCTTTTCCTTATTAAGACAGCACAATACAACCGCACACCTTCTTGATTCAAGTTTCTCTATTTACCCAGAACTAACATTAGCTTAGTAAAACACAAAAAACTCACCAACAAAAAAACAACAACAACAACCCAAGATGTAATTAGCCAATCGCCCAATCCTAATATACTGTATATGACCGGAAATTTGCTGTCTTTTGGTTTTGGACTGTTGGTCAGACAAAACAAGCTAATTGAAGACATCACTCATGATTCTCAAGAGGTTGTGAA
Organism: Echiichthys vipera; assembly: GCF_963691815.1. NCBI lineage: Eukaryota > Metazoa > Chordata > Actinopteri > Perciformes > Trachinidae > Echiichthys > Echiichthys vipera. Next base: position 11,044,705 of record NC_139827.1, read on the forward strand.
TGACAATTCTTGTTAAACTACTTCTTAACATTTGATAGACTAAACCATTAATTGAGAATACAATCTGCAGATTAAGCGACAATGAAGACGATATTCGTTGCAGCCACAGTGTCCTCCCGAAAAAATAATAGACAGACAAATGCAGCTGGCCAAAACAAGGGAGTAAATAATGAGCTGCCAACAGTCAGCACTGCTGCATCATTCATAGTACAGTCTCTTCAAAGTCTTTAAGTTATTCTCACTGGAGCTCAGAGAAATAATTGTTTATGCAGAGAAGCTCATTATAAACATACATACATGTGCATGTGTTTACAAACCCTCCTCCTACACACACACACACACACAACACACACAGAAGCTGTGTAGCCCACAAGTAACTCAACGCTGAACTACACATGAAGACGTCTTTAAATCTGAGTGTACGGCCACAAGGACTCATCTCAATTAACCACCTCCAACTTTACACGATCTCATCCTCTCCCTGTTTCATATTTAGAGCTCCGTCCGGCCTTTCTGCACTCTCACACATTTCCCCAACCCGAAGGCCTCTGCCCGGGGCATCCCCCCGTCTCCCTCTCCTCCCCTCGTCCCTGGCATCCCAGAACTTCCCTCCATGTTCCTTTGGCAGTGAGAGATCCAGAGGTTAATTAGCTTGTGCCAGCTTTGCCTGTCCCTCTGCCAGTTAATGAAAATCTGATTGGCTTCTGGGTGTCAAGAGTGTCCTGAAAGTTAATTCGCCCTGCCCACCTCCCCCTTTCCCTTGTGAGCCTCTGCCGCTCGCTCTTTTACTGTTCTACTGTTTTACTCTTCTCTCTCCTTCGTGTGTGTCTGTGTGTCTAAGCCTGTACTTTTTCTCTTGGGTCTTTTTCTCACTGTTTTATCATCCCCTGCTTCAAATATTGGTAAGCGTTTCTAGTTACAGCTGTAGGAAGGCAGACCTTTTACAAAACTTTGCTGCTAGTCCACACCACCTTTCCCACACAAGCAATCACACCTTTTGGACCCAGTATTAAAGAGTCATAGGTTTAGCCAAGTTTATTGTAGTATTAACATACAATTTACAGTTGTAAAATTATTTGTGTGAAAATTGGCTGCTGACTTATGATTGTCTTGAAACTTTATTTAAAAAGAGAGGCAGAAACCATTACTGCAGATATTTTAATAATGTATTTTAAAGGAGGGACAATTTCCATATTTTTATTTTATTTTTATATTCACAGTCACTATTTCTCTGCAAGCGACATAATTGGCGATTGTCAAAACTGTATTTTTGAGACAAAGAAAACTGCTTATTGTAATGTAATTTATGTAGATATAAAAATGGCCCTCACCTTTTAGCAAGAATGAATAAGTGAGAAGGAGTTTGCTGTCTTCGTCCCTCAGTCTGGGGTTTAGCACAATCCCTTATTTCTTGTTTGTGTCCCCCTCTCTCTCTCTTCAGCTCTAATAGCACTAATTAAACCTTTAACCACGTGAAGGCTCACGCCACGCCCCCTAACTGGGTTAATCATCACCAGTGTGTTTTCCGGGTCGTGGCCTCTAGCCCTTGCCCTCCGGCTTCTCCTCACCTTGTGTGACCAGGCAGATCCCTACTCTCACTTGAGAGTCAGGACAAGTTAATGCCTTTATGTGCTAAGCTTTAGCGACAAGCCCCAAAGAAGGTCTAGGATTCTCAGAATCAGCCATACACAGGCGATGAGGGTGAAGAAAATAAGTGCGATCAGCTCATTACAGTCGGATTGTCATCAGATTCCAGCTAATGCAGGAGGTCAGGAAGTCCATGACCTGCATGTAGGTCTAGGTCGGAGTAAGTTTCTGTGACACCTTCGCCACCTGTGTGAGCTTTACCCTGTGAGGAACCGCAAACGTGCACACTCGCTTTGCTGATTATTTACATAGTTTTGGACTGGTCTACTTCCATGTATTTACCATCACACATGTGCCCTCCCTCACCTTAATGGACTAACAGTCAAAAGGAGATGACGATATTCAGTTTATAATCTCATAAAACTGAGAGAAGCGGTTCATTCTCACACTGGAAGGGCTGCAGATTCGGTGTTTGGCATTTTAGCTTAAATAGCAGGTTAACTGATTAATTGATTATCAAAATAGTCAGCTACTAACTTTCGGTCAAGGATTTCCTCTCTAGTTAAAACTGCTCTACACGCCGAAGCTCTGCTCATTTAAGACCTCATGGTCTATCGCTTATAACTACATTTCCTAGAGAGAACAAATAATATGTAATCATTACCTAATTCAAATGCAGTTTGAACTTGATGTATCTGCTCAAAGTTGGTTCATAAAAATATTCTTTCAGTAGTCCAAGTTATGATAGCCATGCACTTCCCCTCAGAAGATATTTAGTATTTCTTAGAATTAAACTAATTGATATAGGCTTTTTTTCTTTTTAAAATCGAGATAATGCGGAAAATGCGATAAAATGTGATTATGTTTTATTAATTATAGAACACTCTTTTGGTTCCCAGCAGTTGTTGTAGCAGCACAAGGACAGCAAAAGTACAGATAGAGAAAGTAAATGAAATAAATAATAAGAGGTATTTAAAACTAAAATAAGAATAGAATAAAAAACTCTACAACAGCCCACTGCAAAGTATACATTCGTCTCAAGTATACTAGCCACTCTAGTCTGGGGAAAGAAAATGTTTGTGAGTCAATGAAAATGTCCTTTCAAACCACCTTCCAAAGCATATGCATCTGTTTTTATTAAGCTATCCCCAAAGTGCCAGAAAACATTCCTTGCTTTTCCTCATATTGGCAGATTTACCACCATGAACATCAAAGTTTTTTTTTAGACAACAGAAAAAATGTAAATGGTAAAATATGACTTCAAGAAGCTACCACAACTTGCTGTTGAATATAAACTGTACATTATGTGTCTTAAAGATGATTTTTCTTTTCTTCTCCTCCTTTTGTGAAGTCAGAACTTGTATGCACGATTTCCATCTGCAAAGAATCAAAACTTTTGGTAAGAGGGGAAAACTGAGCAGCAGAGTTTTTCCACCCTTTATGAACACTGAAAATAAAACTCAGAAAAACCGGAATCTTTTTTCTAATGCCTTGCAAATACAAAGGTTTTAGCCAAGGTCAATCTGTGTAGCAAAATTAAAACTCCTGCCTGTACTAGTTCTATAGCAAAGTGAGGATAATACTACCTATTTTCATCCTCCTGAATTACTCTGTCCTACAGTGAGATTTAATTCAAAGCAGAAACTTCTTTTCTTCGATTTTATCAAAGTATCTGATGGTAGCCTCTCATTCTTTTTATTTCTTTGAATACAGGGTGGAAGGGAAGGTGACATATAGTGAGTAGTAGAGAGCTATATGTGTTTGCTGCAGGCTTTAGAGCAAAGGACTGGCGCTTGCTGTTGACATTAAGAATGCATTTGTACTTCATCCCAACCGCAGGCTAGACAAGGAGCATCTGTCAAATGGTAGCAGTAGGGTTTCAGTCTTGTGGGTTAGCAAATTAGCCCACATCGTATCAGTTGTTCTGAAACTGAAGGAAAAGAGACTTTTCCTAATAGGTTATGTGGTACTTTAACAGAAGCCATTTCCATAAATGAACTCCGGACAATGTTTGAGGAATCAGGTCCGGACACTGTCTGAAGTTGGCCTTTAACACAAGTAGCACACAACACGATATCGTTCGTGCTAGATGTGTTCTGACTTACTGTTTTAGGCGAGTGGTGGTGCCTGGGAAGAGCTTCTCTTGCCTTTCCTTTGTCTGAAAATTTCAGTGTCAGCCCTTACCGTCAGAAATGCCCAAATCTCGTAGTCTGTCCAGTTAGACATTTTTGGTTGCTGTCTTTGCGTAAATGCCTGTTCTTTGTACCTCTCTGAGGTTTATTTTCTTCTGGTTTCTTCTGGTTTCGTGCGAGCTGCATGATAGAAACACCTTCAACGCGCCCACTCGCTCTCTGTGAATTCTCCACACCTGCTCTATTTACACATGGGCTTAATCGCACATTACTGGTAGGATAAAGCCTGTTTAATGTCCGGTCAAACTGAATTGAACATTTGCGTTCTCAGATACAGCTCCGCCGGGTAATGTCTAGATAATTTCAGGTTTGCAGTGCATGTGTTAAAAGGGCTGGAGACAGGTTTGCAGTGCATGTGTTAAAAGGGCTGGAGAGTATCAAATTTATCTTGATTTTAAAGCAGCCAAATGAGTGAATGTAATGTTATACTGAAACAGAATCTTTAAGTAAGAACCGCTCATTAACAATAGATTAAAAAATGTTACACGGGTGTGTCTTTCTGTCTCTCTATATTTTGTGACATCTCTTTAATTCTTGTCTGTGTCATTTGTCCCCTTGCCAGTCCCCCCCGCAGCCTCCCCTGCCTGTGCTTAAGGGTGAAGGCCAGGGACATGAAAAACCACACAGCCTCCACAGGAGGGCTTAGGACTGACAGGTCGTGGGAGGCCAAATGGGCACTTTCACAGAAAGACTATACTGTATGAGATGATTATAGCTGTAGGTAGTGGGTATTTGAGATTTTAAAGGAATAGTTAGTTAAGATTTGGCTCACCCTGCCCTAACACCTATATGCACTTTTTAAAGCTTGTCAAGTAACACATACAAAAAACAAAGTGTGGTTTCTGCTCTTTTTGCTAAGCTAACTTTGAGGTTACTGTAGCTTCATATTGAGTGAACAGAAACGACAGCAATACAATCTACTCTTCTAACTTACAGTAAGAAAGCCAGTGCGCATATTTCCCAGAATTTCGAAGTATTCTTTTAAGAAAATATGAAGAAGCTAAAGCAACATAATGTCCTGTATTGCATCTCTTCAGCTGTTTTATTGGTATTAATTCTCATTAAAGATGGATGTCAATGGGACGTCCTACACATACCATATTCTGAACTGTGATTGCAACTTTCCCCGGTTTGTTTCTGAGCTTTGTTGCAATAATTTCCCTCCATCTTATTGAATAAAAGTAGCAAATATATGTAGTAAAGGTGGATACAGTCAAGATTACCCAATAACACCACAACACACACAGCAGCGTTTTGTGGTTTGGTAGTTACGGTTTTTCAACATCAATAAATATTAACGGATGCAGATGCTTTTATTACTGATTGTGTCAGCAGTGATTGATGATGATGTGGTTTTCTGTATTTTTGTGTGTTGCAGACTCAGAAAAGGATGATGGGGAGCCAGGAAACGGGATTGCTCAGTGGAGACTCAATGAACAGCTCTTCCCCTGTCCTGTCTGTGGCAAGGTGTTCGGTAGACAGCAGACTCTTTCCAGACACCTGTCTCTACACACAGGTGAATGAACACACATACACACTGACATCGTTAGTACACACCACCACTGCACACTTGCATCTCTATGTTTAAATTATACATGTTAAATGCTTTGTTTGTGCATGTGTGCTTGTGTCCGAGCTTCCCACAGTAAGTAAATAAGGTTGACTAGACTAGATTACACTTCCTTTAAAGAGATTACTACCATGATTAGTCTCACTGGGAAAACTGCCCATCTAATTACCCAGCTAGAAGGATGCCTCGCAGAGTATCACACACACACACACACACATCAGTAATTCTGATGCAGTCACGATTGGTTCACTCATTCACTTTCTCCCGCACACTCAGACACAGGAGACTTCCTCAGGATGAAGCTGTACATTCCCTTGTGTCCTGATTACACAGTGTTTTCAAACTTGGCCCTTCTTTGCTCCCAATTGATCCATGCCATCCCATCACTGTCTTCTGCAGTCCCTCTCTCTGTCCTTATGAGGAAAATAAATAAATTAATATCCTGCTTATGCAGTTTTATTTAGAGCAAATTATGGCTGGATTAGAAATTAGTGCAACCTACTTGGGATTGCAGACTAAATCACTGGGCACACAAATGAAGACTCGTGTACAAAATGCCCCCACACAATTGGACATGCTCTCACATTTTGCGTGCACACACTACACACACGCGCGCCATCTGAGAGTGTTGGCTGTGAACAGCTTGGCCACACCACAGAGAGCAGAAGCAGGGGCATATGTCAGTGTGATGGTCTTTTTGGTTTCCCCGGCGACATAAAGGTTGCCTGGCTTCATGTCCTTGGGGCAAATGGTGCGTGTGTGTGTTTGAGGGGGAGCTAGAGAGAGAAGACATGTTGTTTTGTTGATTTGTTTGGGGATAAAAGTAAATATTGTGATTTTATTTTTTAAATTCAGTTTTATAGTGCTTGCAATTAAGATAAACTACTGTCTGTATTTGCCTCATATTTTCAACGTCTTGTGGCATCTACAGGAATATCCAGATGCTTCCCTGAAAAGTTGATTTTGTCAGACATCACAAGGTGTTTTTTCTTCCTCTTCCCAGGATCAGAGTTACAGTTGGGGTCAGGCGAAGGTGAGGCAGGGTTAGCGTTAAGTAATTAGGTTTAAGCTTGCTTTAAAGGCTCAGAGGCTGAGCGCAACTTAATGAAATATCATCTGGCCATGTTTACGGTAACCCGAGGTCTTGTGTCTGTGTTTATTTTTGCAGAAGAGAGGAAGTACAAGTGTCACCTGTGTCCTTATGCAGCCAAGTGCAGGGCTAACCTCAATCAGCACCTGACCATCCACTCTGTCAAGCTGGTCAACACAGATACTGAGCAGATCGTCAGTGCTGTTACAGCTGACTCTGCCGAACGCAAGAACTGCCCCTACTATTACAGGTAGTGATAACAGACCAAAAAAGGCTTTTTTTGGTTGATCTGTATCGATGCCTAAATATATCCTGATATATTTCCTGATGTTATTTTCTCCTGAACTACTTTATTTTGTTAATCTGTTTAGAGATGTTCAGATACAATTTTTCCCTTCCCCATATCGGTTCTGACACCTGAACTACGAAGAAGAGAAGAGTTACACTGTACTAGCAGACCGAACTGACTGGAAAGACTTGAAATCAATTCTTCTTTGCCGCTCTAAAAACAGTAGCAACTTGCTGTGTAGGCTGTTTGAGAGCGGCAAAGAACAATTGATTTACGGGAAAACTGATGTGTTATCCAGGTCAAACCCCTTTAAAGTTGATTCTTTCCTGGTCTAAATTATGTGGTATTGTATCGGTGCATAGACGCGCCCGTACCCATCCAGCAATGTGCGCAGTATCTGAGGCATTTCCAATATCAGTATCAGTGCAGCTCTAAACAGTTATCAATTTTCTCTATTTTTGTGTATTTTATCTGGAAATGATGCCTATTTGCTTTTTTTTTTTTTTTAAACAAAGGTTAAATGAGTAAAACAGACTCATTTATTTTTATTAAATACAGTATGAAGCTACAGCCAGGAGCCGTGTAGTCCAAAGAAAATAAAAATCCACCTACCAGCACCTCTAAAGCACCCTAATTAACATGCTTCAAGTACAGCAGTGTTTGTTTGTGGTTATACAGGGGGTTATGTGCTCAAGTAGTTCTTATTCGGGTGTAGTGACTTCCTGGAGTTGTGACGACAAGGCTCCTTGGTGAGTTTTAGGTATGTTGGGATATAAAGAATGTAACTTGGGACAGAGCCAGGCTAGCTGTTGCCCACTACTTACAGTCCTGGCTGTAGCTTCATATCTATTGTACTCTACTGTTGCATTAATACTTTTATGTAGCTAATGATGTGAAAGGAATTCAACCACAGCATGTCTCTAGTGTAGAAATATTTTATTTTGAATTACCTTTATCTTTTTATCTTTTCTATTAGATAAAAAGAAATGTGTCCACGCTGTACCACTTACCAAATATGCAGACATAATATAACACTAAAGCTGACGGTCCCCCTCCTGTTATTCTCGCCATCTTCCTTCCCTTTCCTCTCTGTTCTCTGTCCAGCTGCCATGTGTGCGATTTCCAGACGGAGCTGAATGCCCAGTTTGTCAGCCACATGTCGCTCCATGTGGACAAGGAGCAGTGGATGTCCCTGCATGAGGAGAACGACATCACGTTAGTACTGACATGCAGGTGAACGACAATCCCTGGTGATGCATGGCGTTCCACTGGTTCTGAGTGACAGAATTAAGTCAGTCTCTGTTGTATAGACTGGTATAATGTAGGGTTGGAACTAACAATATTGTTTTTTTTTCAGCCGTTCATCACAGCGACCTCTTCACATTGCGTTTTTTTCTAACTAGCATTGAAAACTCTAAACATGCAATTTATTACTAAAACAAAACACAAAGAAAAGATGCAAAAGTGGCTTTTTTGCTTAAATAATTACTGAATCAAGTTTTGCTGTCTCTCGATTGCCTAATAATTTAATCGACTAATCGTTTCAGCTCTAGGGTATTGTTCTTGTGGCTGCTGTTCATGCTGGGTTCTCAAACATGTACTGGATAGTATTAAAGTGCATGAAACCTCTAGATATTATTGATGATTTATGAAGTTATTTTCATTTACTCTCACATGTTAGAGTGGGTGGTAGCTTACACATTGTGGCTCTTGTTCACAGCTCAAAATAGAAATACAGTGCAGTACTTGGACAGTGACACATTTTCTATTGTCTTGGCTCCCTACTCCAACACACAGGCTTTAAATTTAAACAATGACTGACATTAAAGGGCTGACTCTCAGCTTTAAAGAGAAGTGGGGTTGGATGAGGTACTTATCCGTAGTCAGTGTATGGCGGTTGACACGCCCCCAGTTTGGAGGAGCAGACGGAAGTACAGGCGCGGAAGCTAAGCAACGTACTGCTGTGGAGAAAGGCAGCAGCAAAACACATTTTAGCCACCTAAAAAATCTATATTAGTTTTAAATGTACCAGGGTAACCATTTTTTTTTTAGCTTGTTTTCAGTATTTACGGAATCCTGCTGGCTTTGACGTCATCTGAAAAGAAAACCGACACTGTACTCGCTGCGTACTGATCCACTGACTGCTGCTTGATAAAGTTACAAGAACTACCTAGCGAACAGGGACATACAAGCTTTCAGACAAATGGTTAGACCATAATAAATGTCATAACAATAATAATAATAATAATGATAATAATGATAATGATAATAAAAAACCTTGCACTGGGTTAGTCAGTAATTCATTCTCTTGTACTTTGCTGCCATGACGTCTATCTGAGTTATGTTGCATTGATACAGCAGTGCAAGGGGTTATCTCAAACTAACACTGTTTAGTTGGAGTAGTTTAGTTACAATCAATGCATAGCAAATGTTTGAAAAGTGGGTTGCTTATATAACCGGTTAGAAATCAAATTGGGGATGAAGTCTTTAACTGTATGGAAAGAGTGTCAAATAAAGGTCTAATAAGGTTTTCAATTTAACTTATGGATTCCTGCCTATATCCCTATATCTAGAATATTGTTTAGTGCTTTACCTTGCCATCAGACAGCCCTTTCTGAAGCAGTTATATCCACATAGGCTCTCTTCAAAGCCACTAGGCTCCTTTGACAAAAACCTTAGTTTTACCTCACAGGACACCAGTTGGTGAATCCAAACACAAAGTTATACAGTAACACAAACTAATTCAGCAAGGCAGCGGTAAACCAGCACCGCTTGTGTTCTGAGAGGAAAAATGACTGTTTTTGTAACAGTCTGGTAGAGTCTCTTTGAACAGAGCATGGGTAGATATAACTGCTTCAGGTGCCCATCGAAAGAGCTGCCTGACATGCACTTTAACTGGTTGATTTTTTTGGCTTACATAAATTACACTGCTTAGCTTCTGTGTAATCCTGCCTGCCTCTCCAAACTGGGGGCGTGCTGACCGTCATACACTGACTATGGATAAGTACCTGGTACAAACCCACTTCAAAAAATCCAGTCCCTCCAATTTTACAATTATTTGTTTGGTCAATAAAATGCCTGAAAACAGTGAAAAATTACCAAATTGACACGTGGAAACATGCTCGTCTTGTCTGGCCAACAGTCCGTAAACAAAGAATATTCAGTTCACTGTCGTAGAAGACTAAGAAAACCATCAAAAACTCATATTTGACAAGCTGACACCTGTACATTTTTTTTTCATTTTGCTTAAAATAATGACTGATGGTTAGTTGATCAACAAAGTCTGTGCAGATAAATGGATCGACTAACTGACTAATGGTTTCAGCTACTTTCCTTTCAGATCCAGTGTGTTTAAGTACAGATCCGACACAACAAACAAGCATCACTGTCTAAATACTTACGGACTGTAATGTATCTTCCTGGTTTTCTATTGTATGAGAGTAAAACAAATCAGGACAAGACCACTTTAAAAAATCATAATGCAGGAGTAATTCACACTTCATAAACACAGAGCTATGTGTCAGTTCAGAGGACACAGGGAAAGACAAGCCTCCTCCAGTCGACCTTCTTTGGTTTTTAAAGCTGCGGTTGTGAACCCCTGTTGGTCGATATGAGTGTTTTTGTCTAAAACAGCTTTGTCCAGTTTATTGCTGACGTTTTGCTCTTCCACTGTTCCTCAATGTGTGTGTGTGTGTGTTTGTGTGTGTGTGCGCTGATTGTATGTATGTGTGGGTGGGTGGGATTGTCCGGCCTAGACAGCTGAGGGGTCTTTCAGAGGCCACAGTGGCCTTGTTTATCTGAGAAGGTTGGCCCTTATCGTGCCTGAGGGGAAAAAATCAATAGGCCTTGGGTGCTTTGGAGATGAGATGGGTTTATGATGCCACTGTGGCCATCTTTTAAGTCTCTCAGCCTCGCTTGGCATTTATCTCATTCTCACACAAGATGGACACCATCACCGAATGCACACAAATGAACATGAGTGGCAGCTCTCACTTTCTACCTGCTTCATGTGGAGATTTTAGTAATTTGTCATGCTCCTGCCCTGCAAAGTGTAAATGTTTGTGTGCTTCATAGGGTATGGTAGACAGAGCAGTCCTGACACACTGTAAAAGGCTAGTTTTCTGGTCAACTGTGTGGACACGCCCAGGCAGGAGATAGCTGAGCTCAGCTCAGCAGGTGTCATAGTTCAAGCTGACCCCTGTGAAGACTCGACATGGGGAAAGGGTTGGTTGGGTGCCCTCCTCTGTCGGGGGAGGGGGATTATGTGACGGTATTACTTAATATCTACCCTGGATACATTGGCAGATAGGCAGACTTTGCCTCCTTATTCCCGTTCTTGTATCATGAATGTTGCCAAGCAATCTCAAGCGAAGCTATTCTGTAAAGTAGGAAATATTTTTCAGTTGAGGTGTGTTTCAAGGTCGAGGTCCAGTGGCTCAGAGCAGTGCCTTTCTTTCTTCTTCTTCTTCATTTTTCTTATATTCTGTGGCATTAGCCTTTTGGATAATGTAAAAGGAGGCAAGTGTATGTTAAATACTGCAGCACAGGAGATAAAAGGTCCCTCCAGCTGGCTCAATACAGTATTCAAAATGCAGCTACGGCTGCGCTATGAATGACCCTGATTTCTTTAAATTTGATTGAAGGCAATTAATCACATCTTCTATTACAGCATAATTTCTTGTGTGTGCACTGCATGGGTACATTCTTGTATGTTTTAGACTCGTGTGTGCCTTTATTGAAAAGATAGGTCAACCATTTCAGGATCCGTGCAGCCTTTTCTCCCTCCTTTCTCTCCGTCCTCCTGAGTGAATGCCCTTTGTTGAGCTGTGCCCTGAGATGCTCCCGCCATCTTAGCTCCTTCGGCCATGACCCGTGCTCCTAACCCCCCCTCTAATTCCCTCTCTCTTCCCAGTGAATTGCAGACTTAGAGAAGGGGATCAATAAAAGCACACTGCATCTTGATTTGACTGGCAGCAGGGCCTCTGTCAGAGCACAGGGCTATCGATGCTGCCCACTTGTACTCTGTTTGTGTGAATTTCAGTGTGTGTGCACGCACATAACGATGGGGTTCATGGAACCAATTTTTCAGCATATAGGATACCCCACAGTTTCTCCAGGGTTTCAGTTAATATTTTTGGGTTTACTTGGGAGCTGGTACAATTCTTCCCCACATTTGGTTTCTTTTTAATTGCTTGATTTTTGGCATCTATCCTCGTGTCCAGGTCTGATCTCAAGGAGTCCCCTTAGCGAGACCAAGAGCACCTCCTCGTCCCTCTCGGCCCTAAGTGACTCACTCAACAGCTCGGAGGGTGGAGACCTCACCCATGGTAACGAAGAACTCAGGGGCCTGCTCGCCCCACCCTCCTCCGCTGGCAGCCAGTCCAGCTCTGGAAGCCACTCGGGATCAGGAACTGAGGACAAGTCTGACAAAGGTAAGGAACTGTGGGAATTATTGCAAACACGTTATTCATTTTAGTGTCCCTATAATGAGTTTAACATTCAAAAACGCATAAGGTTTGATTGAGGGTGACTAAGCAACTATCCATTCATCTTCAACCGCTTGTCCCTATCGAGGTCGAGGTACACCCTGGACAGGACACCAGTCTATCCCAGGGCACATAGAGACATCCAAAGACAGACAACCATTCACACTCACATACACACCTAAGGGCAATTTAGAGTCATCAGTTAACCTAACACATGCATGTCTTTGGACTGTGGGAGGAACCCGGAGAAGACACAGGGAGAACATGCAAACTTGACACAGAAGGGCCCCAGCTGGGATTCGAACCAGGGACCCCCTTGCTTTGAGACGAAAGTGCTAACCACCATTTCACCGTGCCGCCCATGACTAAACAACCCAACATCAATTCCAAATTGAAAAATTTCCAGATTGTTGCACACATGTATGTGTCATCATTTGGCCCTGTCCACCTCAAACCAGTTAGAGGCATAGAAAAAAAAAAAAAAACAAATAAAAATCTCAAATAACTATAACTGTTGTAACTTCAGCAGGAAATTGTGTGTTCATGTAGGGCCACATCCCTTGTCAGGTTTATTTAGATAAACACATTTATAACAGAAAGTTTTTGTTACAAACTTGGGGTGTGGAGTTTGGTAAATGTCCACATCCACCAGCTTTTTGAGGTGCAGTGCAATTGCAGCTGGGAATTTTGCTCTTGTACTCTTTATATGAGTTGGCATTGTTGAACCTGAGTCTGAACTCCCTTTGCTTCTGCTTTTAGAGTCACTGAGATTTCAGTAACGCTGATTCTGAAGAGCACAACCAGACTCTGCAACAATACCATCAAATTTAAAACAGACACAGTCTTGACTCACCTTCTCCTCTTTCCTTCTCTACAGGCTTTGAGTGCGTCTTCTGCAATTTTGTGTGCAAGACGCGTAGCATGTATGAACGGCACCTCCAGATCCACCTCATCACGCGAATGTTTGAGTGCGATGTCTGCCACAAGTTCCTCAAGACACCCGAGCAGCTGCTGGAGCACAAGAAGTGCCACACCGTCCCCTCCGGAGGGCTCAAGTAAGGAAAGCAAGTACAGACAGAGGTTCCTAACTCCGCCCGTCCTTCCCCTCCCTCACCCTGTCAATTCACTATACACAGAAACACACATACAGTATATACACTGTCATTGACCAATGATAGGGGTGTGCAAGTTACAGCATACTTAAAGTTCTTATCACTTTGTTAAAAGCAAAAACTCAGGCATTTCACAATGGTTTCAGTTACTTTATATGCACCATTTAACTGATCCAACATACATAAAATTATGAATCTACAATAAAACATACAAAGAGATACCTAATGTCACATACTTAAAGCTAGCTGACAATGTCTTGGTTAATTTACATAAGAGCTGATAGTAACATCCATACTGTACAGCTGAAGACAGAAACACAGATTTGTTATCTAATTTGAAGATTATTCTAGCCATGTGTCCTTAACCAGTTAACCTCACTTAAATGCTCATTATCTGCAGCCAGAAAATTAAATGATACAAGCTGTATCTCGACAGCCTCGTTTGGCAAGTATAACTTATTAGACAGTGGACAGTGGGGTTTGCAGCGACTGCTATGAACAGAAGGGAGAGTGGAAAGGAAATGGACCCCTCAGGGTCTGTTGTTCCACTGCCCACAGCTAACAGCCATGCCAAAGAAAAATATCTGATGAAACCTGCATTCCAAAAAAGCTACTCCCCCCGCAATCAATACAGACACTTGTATAAAATCTGTTGGCACAGCTGTCAAAAATCATCATTTAGAAGAAGCTGCACAAATATCAGATCACTTACATCTGTAACATCGTTGGCTAAACGGTGACGGTACCAAAAGGAATGCATGCCTTCTGATACAAAGCATACATTTTGTGGAAATAATGACACTAATAAATAAGATACAATGTCCATTTAAAACATCCCAACCCCCTACATATACAAATACATGAACACATACTCATGCGCATACATATCTGATGTCTAATTTTAACACAAGGCAGCTTTGTTTTTTATAATATTGCCTGTTTATGTATGTAGCTCTCGTCTCCTCACATGCTTCACCATCTCCATCCTCCAGTCCCACAGGAGCCTTTGTTGTACTGTGACACGTTTATGTCCCATTTCAGGCCTGTCAAGCTAACATAAAGCCCATCTGTTGATCTGAACATCCACACTATACACTGATGATGTTAGTGTTTGAGTTAAGGCCAGTCATAATTATGAGCTTCAACACATGACAATATTTGCCATAATATAAAGGAAAAAATTAGTAAATCAAACATTTTGCATAGATTTGTGTTAAGAAACAGAAGCCATTTTTTTTTTTGGTTTGAGTTGTTCTCATAACTCCAGTCTGTGCATGTGCAGAATCATTGAGTATCATTATGATTATCGCCTCATCTGGTCATAAACAAAGATCTGTGTTCGATATCTTTTTTTCTGTGCAGCCATCAGTGGAGTTAGGATGTTCTAAAAATTGCGAAATGTCTGGATATGGTAGCATTAAATGTAAACCAGGAAGCTGCCAACACAGTTACATTGACTTTTATTTTATACTGTGGCTAACAGAACACAAACACACAAGAAGCCCCTTCAGAGCTCAAATATCTTCACGCAGCAACTTTAGTTCGGAACGCTGCGGATTTGCTGCTAGCTGTAGTGTGTGAGTGAATACATGTAAAGGAGTTTTAAATGTTTCTTCTGTCTGGTGTTAATGTTTTTGAAGCCAGATTGATTTCTTCAAGCTATCATTGAAAGAAGCAGGTTGTGGTTACTTTAGATTCTTTATTATTTAAGGGAGAGAAAAAAGAGTTTGAAGAACTGAGCTCATTTGTTTTTTTTATTTAAATTCATCAGAAAATCCACTTTTACTCAACTTCTTTGCTGTACTGTTTGTATGTGCACATGTGGGTTATATTTTCAGCCCACTGAGGTTTACACAGTCTCTTAATTTATGTAAACCACATTTATATTGGCTTTCAAAAGCAAGAGGGATTTAGCCAAACAGGTGTAGAATGAGTTAATTGACCTTATGGGCTTTAGATAAACTCCTATTGCTTTTATTTTCTGACATCCAAAAAAACAGTTAAACATTTGTTTTGCTAGATTAGTGTGTACATATGTGCACACCTGAACAATGTGAAGTGTTTCTATATATGTAGGAGTGTGTAGACAGGGAGAGAGGGAGAGAGGGCCTTGACCATTTCGAGGTTTTTCTGAGGTGATTCTGTTCTGCAGGGTTTGTGAAGCGCTTTGGGGCCCAGAGCAGATGAAAGGTGCTATTTAAATGTAAGTGCCACTCCATTCCTTCATTTCCCTTCATGTCCTACTGCTCCAATCTTTTCTCCAGCCTGTCACCTCCCCCTCCTCCTCCACACACATATACCTGATCACCTCAATTCTCCTACCATTAAAATGCCACACATACCACCATGAGCACACACAACTCTACATGACAGACACTTTTGCTTTACTGTCCTTTCCTCTTCATCATTTTATGTTATTAAATTTCAAGGTGTGTTATGTGGATTTGAATGTGTAGACTTCTCCTTCAACTGTCCTTTGCTTTTGTGTGTTGTGTCCTCCCTCCCTACATCCCTTTTGTTGCATTATCCAGGTGCCCTTTCTGCATCTACTCCACCAATCGTCCAGCGGCCATGGAGTGCCACCTTAAGACGCACTGTAAGATGGAGTACCGCTGTCGCATCTGCCAGGGACTGTGGCCCGACCAGGCCTCATTGGAGGCCCACATGCGCGGACACCGCCTGGGCAACCACTACAAGTGTGAGCAGTGTGGCTACTTGTCCAAGACGGCAAATAAGCTGATCGAGCATGTGCGTGTGCACACAGGCGAGCGGCCCTTCCACTGCGACCGCTGCTCTTATAGCTGCAAACGCAAGGACAACCTCAACCTGCACAAGAAGCTGAAGCACGCGCCGCGCCAGACATTCGGCTGCCAAGAGTGCCCTTTCACCACCACACACCCCTTTGTCTTCAGCCGTCACCTCAAGAAACACCAGAGCGGAGGAGCGGGGGGACTGGACGGAGGCTTAGGAGGAGAAGAAGTGGAGGAAGATGAGGAGGCAGGAGAGGAGGAACTGCCACTCCAGGGAACATCACCAGGGGGCTCTTCATTGCGGAAGAGCCAGGAGAAGTTCCTGTTTAGCAGAGGAGGAGGGAGCAGTGGAGGGAGTGGGAGCAACAGTCCTCTCATGAGTCTAACAGCGTCCCAGGCGCTCCAGTCTGTTGCCCTGTCTCTCACACTGGGCAAGTCCCACCAGCTGGACGCCAACGGTCCTTTGCACTGCTTGGTCAGCACTAACGGCGGCAACACCACCAAAAACCCCGTCAGCTCGAGCAGCGGCAGCCCCTCCCTCTTCCTCCCCTCCTCCCGCCACGTGTTCGAGCAGTACAGGAACTGCGACCGGGCGCACCTAATCCCCCTCACCACCTTGTTCACCCACAACAGCCGCTTCACATTCCACTCGCACCTCCACTCCAAATGGCGGCCCGCCACATCTCCTCTCCTCTTCTCCTCCAACTCGGCATCCCCCTCCCGCTCTCCCCCCTCACCCTCCTCCCACAAACACTCCTTCCTGGCCTACCTGGGACTGATGGAGAGGGCTAAGACTGTTTGACCTCGCCCACCTCCTCCTCTCCTCGCTCTTTCCCTCACTCCTCGGACGGTGGTGTGAATGACACTTGACCACCGCAGCGGGAGCAAAGTCTTTTCCAATCAGACCAGCAGAATAAGCTGGACCAGACAAACGTATTGAAGAAAAGACAAAAAAAAAAAAAAAAAAACATTTATAAGAGAAAAAGGCTGTACATGCTAAAAATGCATTTATATCAAAAAGCTGCTTTTCTTATCAGTTCTATCAATTGAATTATTACTACTTCAACTACTACTCTCTATTACCTTTTTTTCTGTTTTTAAATGTCTGAATGACTTGGACCCAGTTGCATTATCTGAGGAAACTAACGTATCTCAGTTTTATAGATATTTTTCTTTAGTTGTTTGACGAGATAAAAAGATGAAACAAAACTTGCAAGTGCTATATTTTAGTGCATTTTTGTCTATTGCTATTATGCATCGAAATAGCATGCCTGTGTTTCAACTAGCTTTGACGTCATTAGAAGCTAAATTCGAGATATCCTGAAGTGTTAGCGGTGCAACGTGGACAGAACCAATGAAACGGAATGCTTTTCATTGTAAAAGGCACGTTTCCAAAGCAACGCCTCAAACCACGCACTTACTTATTTATCAGTCTTGTACATAGTTTTGTAGCCTTTCCCCTTCCCATCTTTTTGATTTCTGTTGTTTTTTTTGTATAATGGTGAACCAATATTATGCATAGCTGCTGCCTGATATCAGCTCTGTCTCAGAATATATATATAATTTAAATGGGTTACTAGCTAATATTATTTTTTTGTAAGCTCACAAAACAGAAGATAAGCTGTGATAATGTAAATAAGGAAAATCTGACCTATCATGACAAGAGATATACCGTACATTTCTAACTCATTTCTTTGATTTGATGTAAATTGTTGACAATGACTTTGCACTCGCAGGTGAATAAGCAGTGAAATAATGACTCACGACAAAGTGGAAACATTCATCCGTTATTTCTGAGACCAGGTGGATATCAGCGCAGCTTCACATGCAGAATTATGTATCACGCACCTATACTTAGAAGAGATATATGAGATAACTGTTTTGTTGAGGTGACCAGCTCTGGGTTAGCGAGCTACCCACAGCCAGGGTCACCACAGGCCGATTCCATGGTGCTTTTTGGAGCTTTTTGTAATTTTTGTGTACAAAAAAAAATTGACTTGAATGAATGTATTTTTGTTTATGTACATGAAAAAGAAGTGATACAGAAGTGTGAACAGGGACGTCTTCTGTGCTGGAAAAGATGGGAAAGTCGGTGTGTTTGGTGGCCTTCTGCGTCTTTTTCTTTCGTTTTTTTTTTTTTGTCTTTCATTTTTTTTTACTGAGCCTTTTACGTCATAATAAAACATTTTCTACTAAACTTCATAGAGAACCCATCATGAGAAAAAAAAAAAAAGCTCCTGTAGGTGCAATGATGAAGCAAAGCCATTCACTTGTACAGCATTGTGTTCAATGGCACTGGCTTCTGTTAGACCGGCAGACATGGTACTGCTTTTTGCCCCCCATCCCCCCACATCAACCTTTTGAGTTTTAATTGCACTTAATGTAGTTACACTTAAAGCCAAAAGCACTTAAACCTTTTATTTTTCCTTTTTTTTTTAAGTGCAAACATAGATCCACCAAGTTATAATGTTAAGTGGACTGTTAGTCGCTGTGAATGACTCAATCAACACCCCCTAGTTTCACATGTAGGCTTATCTAGCAGTGCAAAAGGGTTCTGCCTCTGTGAAATCAGAGAACGTAAATAAAATACAAATTGCATGAATTAAAGAGTAGAGGTCAAGCTCTCCCTGGGAACTAAAGGTCCCAGGCTAAATTGTGATAGTTTTGCACAATGCTGCACTTTTTTGATTAAGAGAATATGTATTTATCCGTAATATGCTCAAAAGTAAGGAAGTATGTTTGCGAGAAAGGGCAGCATAGTACAAGCATTTTATTTTGAAGAAAAAAAAAAGCTTTACCCATTATTAATAGTGCTTGTTTTTGTAAGTGGTCTTCAAGCCAAAATCCCTTATTGTAAAGGGATTGTTTATTATTTTCCTTATGTTCTCCTTTTGTCTGTTTTACTCATGCATTTTTCCGAATAATCATTGTTGCTTTTTTTTTCATTTTTCTACTTAAATCATGAAAGAAAAAAATGTTGATTGGACAGAGAACATGAATCGTCGAGACCAAAATGTAACTCGCTGCAGGATGTGATGTTAGGATTAAATCCGTCACGTCCTGCTCTTGAGCCTCGATTGTCCCCTTTTACACTGCTGTTTGTTTGTTCCTTTCTGCTCTATCAATGTCTGGCATGCTGTCTCTGGAGTGAAAGGAGCATCCCTCCAAAACACACACACACACACACACACACACACACACACACACACACACACACACACACACTCTCTCTCTCTCTCTCTTTGTACTATCTACGTTATCTTTTATACTCTAGTGCCACTTGGTGGAAGGAAACCACCTGAGACTTCTGGGAACGAGTCAAACTAATCGTCAGGGTCCAAAAAAAAAAGAAGATAAAAAGAATGTGTCCACTCTTGACACCTTTTTAAAATGTCTGCCTTTTATTACAGCGTAATCATGAATGGCTGCACTTCTTTATCCCCCCCACCCAGTTTGAGTATGCTGTCGAAATAGCAGCTCTATCCTTTTGAAAACCAATATTCTTAAGCACTTACTCCGTTTATTTTTGCCCAACTATAAGCAGCACAGTGACCTTTTTCTTTTTTAAAAGCTTGACTACCTTTTCAGCACTTCAGAGTATGCATGACATTGCCCCCTCTCGTTCTTTAGTCCTTAATTGTTTTTAAAACTAACTCCCTTTGTTGCATTTAGGTAACATCACACTGCACTGTCTACAATCAGTTAGCTTTAAGTTTGGCTGTATGTTATGATTAGAAAAGGCTCAGCTATCTTATCTTTTGGCACTCGGTAAAGATTGGTATGTGCTGTACAAAGCTTTTTTTTATTACTCCATTGTTAAGGCTGTACAGGGTTGTGACGATAACTGGTAAATAGATCATTTGTACTTTTTTGGATTTGTATTTGTTTTCTTTGTTTGGCATTATTTTATGTTCAACTTGCCAGGTCTAAATGTAACAGGATTTGAAAGTAAAGCTTACATCAAATATTACATCAGTTGTTTGTCTTGTCTCTGCTCATTGTTGCTTTTTTTTTGGGGGGGGGGGGTGGTATCTGGTGTCTTGCAATTTACTAAACACACAACAAAACTGTTTTCATCGTCGTCTTAGCTGCATGTTTCTTCAATGAGAATACCAGAACGCTCACTGACATTTGTGCATAAACACAGAGCAACTGTACCATAGTTGCTAGCATTTGTGCTTCATATAACAGAGCCCTTAGTCAACACACAGAACCCCAAAATCACATTTTAAGGATCTAAAAAATTAGGCAGATTTCTATTTAGCTATACTATAAAGTAGATTTGCATGTTGAAAGGTGATCTACACAGGAGAGGTGAGTAGGTAGCTATATCCTCTAGTATGGATAATACCGGTGCCACTGGTTACACTCTGACTAAAAATACACTGTAGGCTTATTAATACATTTAAAGGGACAGTTCGGATATTTTGAAGTGGTGTATGAAGAAGAATTCCTTTAATCGTCCCGCAATGGGGAAATTCAATTTTCACTCTATTTTTTTCATTTTACACACACACACACACACAATATACATGCAACTAATGGAGAGATGTTAGAGCAAGGGGGCTGCCAGTGACCGGCACCCCGAGCAGTTGGGCTTTCAGTGCCTTGCTCAACAGCACCTTGGCAGTGCCCAGGAGATGAACTGGCACCTCTCCAGCCACCAGTCCCCGCTCCACTCATGGTCTGCACAGGGATTCAAACCAGTGACCCAAAGTCTGACTTGACTATCCAAAGTCAGTGTATTAACTACAGTAGATGGCGGTCGGTGCGCCCCTAGTTTGGAGAAACAGGCAGGAGTACAAATATAGACACTAAGAAATGTTCTGCGGTGATCAGTGGCAGCTGTAAAACGTATTTTAGCCACTTGTCTATGTTTTAGGGTATAGGAAATATTTCCACCGATTAACCTTGCCATAAGACAGCTCGGTATATGTTTTTTTAAAACTTTATTTTTATGAAATAACTGATAATAACAGTTGATAATAGTTACCCTGACAGGGAACTGCAGCCGTTATCTATGCTCTCGCCAAATCCACCAGACTCCATTGACAAAAACAGGTATTTCACCTCGCTGGACAGGGCAGTTGCTGGTCTACTGCTGCCTTAATGTAACAATTAGTTAATGGGTTAATTTGTTTTGTTTGTTCCTAACCCTTTCAGAGTCACACAATAACACAAAGGCTTTTTTAGGTGGTTAAAATATGTTTAGCTGCAGCCCCCGTCCACAGCAGTACATTGCTTAGTTCTTCTGCCTGCTTCTCCAAACTGGGCGTGTCGACTGCCATCTACACTGACTAGCACCGCATACAACCCCACTTCAAAAACTCTTAAATATCCCTTTAGTGTCTACAGTTATTTTTCAACTGATATTCGAAACGCATTGTTTAAGCCCAATAAACATAACACAGTCCATACAAGGAAAAATATATATATATTTTTTTAAATTAAACTAAAAACATTATTTTAAGTCTGGACCTAATTTTAGAAAATGTCCTGAACTCTCTTCTTTTTTCAAAACATAAACGATGTTTCATTGCATTTTGTTGCATATTTCTGACATTACGCTTACTCAATCCAAACCTTAAATATGGCTGACATTAATTGATTTAAATTGACTATCTTACACTTTATAGCACATTAGTAAAAAAAAAAAATGTATGTTCATTCCAGTAAACTGTTCTTTCTGTTCATATTTAATACAGATGACAGTGTAAGAAGATTACAAAAAAATTACATCAAAACCTGATTCCACTGAAAGTCAATTAACAATAATATGCAATATTTCCCAGCCCAAACAAGGATCCTCATATTTACAATTGCCATTTAACTGCCTTTCAGATCAACTTGCACTCTTAAACTCAACTCTGCAATCCCAGTACTTAGTTATCCAAAAGCCCTGGTGGCCATTCAGTATCCCTCTCAGAGAGAATAACAAGACAAGACATAAAAATAAAGGCTGCGAAGAGATCAAACGCATGTTTCAGAGCAATAAGGGCAGCAGAAAAGAGCAGATATCACTCAGTGAGGAGACAGGGACATGAGTTAAAGAGAAGCACTGATCAGCTTTGAGGGACATAGCATTCTCTAATTTATAGCGGTGGTGTGCCATCATAATAATAAGCAAAAGGATCTGTCATGGTGTCTAGCTGGTGTTTTTATTAGACCGATGGGAGGTCTCTCTCCCTCTCCTTTCTGTGTTGTAGTAATGAAAGTTACAGCACGTTCTCGCCCAGCCAAAGGTTGGCCCTGCCTAATGAAAACAGATGAAGCAGAGATAAAGTGTTTGCCGACATTAAGGGACTCATTTATCACCGTTAGCCCCCGAGCTATAGAACACCTTGGTCTGGAGCTCTCCTTTAGCAGGCCCTGCCTCACAGCACCCTGGTGGCATGCTGCAGCGTTCCAGACAGATGAAGACCTCCATCTTTACCTCTCTTTCTCTCTTATTCGTTGCATAGTTTGCATTGCTGTAACAGATAATATCAGTGTTTACATCTATATGTGTATACACTCTCATCCACAGGGTTTATATAAACTGGAGTGAGGTTTTAAAGTGTTAAAAAAAAAAGAAAGTTTCAGAGGAATCTAGAGGATTTGGCAGTCCTTGCCCATCACCGCGCCCTCAATATGTTGACCCATGTGGGTTCAACAGCCATCCGAAGACGAATCTCTTCTGTTGAAGGGCCATGTTCTCATCTAGCTGCTCATCTTGCCCGTGTTATAATGAATCTTTTTGGCTGTGTTTAAAGCTGCTTAATTAAGTTCAAAGCAGCGCTCGGGGCACTGTGCGCCTGCTCAGCTGACCTCCCTATGAGTGGAAGTGTTGATTAGGAAGTGAGGAGACATGCAGACACTGCAGGGGATGGCTATTGATTGAAAGGATAGAAAACCTTATTTGGATTTTGTGATTGGAATATCACACTGTACACGGGGGCTGTTTTTCTTCATTTGCCAAATAACACTAACTCAATTCCTGCACTGACAGTTTGGTGAAATTCTCAACTAAGTGAGGAATTTCTGTGATAAGACTAAACGCCTGAGTTTTCCCTCATCCCAATAATAGCCCTTCACCCCGGCCCGAGTTGTCTGCACAATGTTGACCTTTCGACACCACCTCGCGAAAGTTGGCCGCTGTCGATCGATAGCGTGTTAGCTTTTTGTTTGAAGGTTCAGGCTGCCTTGGCTTTATTACAGCTGCTGAGAGTCATGGGGGAGTCGTGCACGGCTTTGTGAGAGAGGAGCTCCCTCTTGTTTGCCAAAAGTGTAATCCCGCCGTGACCCGCCGTGACCCTGCCCTGAGAGGAAAGCTGCTTAGACAGAAGTGCGTGTCTGTGGGAGCTCCCAGCTGCCTGGCCTCTCTCTCTGTCTCTCTTTTTCTTTCACTACATCTACCTCAACCCCCCCCCCCCCCACACACACACACACACACACACACACACACACACACACACACACAGCACACACAATCTCCCCTTTTACCCCTCACTCAATATTCACCTTTTCTCCTTTCCTGTTTACCTCATCTTTTTCTACCCTGTCCCCCTTTCACAGTTAACACCATGCATGCTTTACTCAGCATCAGTACGTCCAAGACGCCCCCTCTTCACCGCCCCTCATGCACCACTGAGGTTTTTACCCTGTGAAGGAGCTGAGGCTTTGCTAAGTGGAGACAGATCTCCTTTTTTTTTTTTTTTTGCTCCAACAGAGAAAACAAACACACAAAGTCCTGCCATAGACAGCCTTGAGTATGGGCTGCAGAGCAGGACCACTGGCACACGGGTAAGAGAAAATGAAGGAAGAAAATGACCTCTGGAATCGATTTGGCATGGGTTGAAGCCAGGGCAAAAACAGTGCAGAACAAGGCTCCGTAGAGGCTGCTTGTTGATTTGTAAATCTATTCATCTTTGAAAAAATTAGGCACTGAAATGAATTGGTGAATATGAAATTCTGTGTTTATTCAGACATTAATAGTGTGTAGAAGTTGTGCACAGGCTACTGGAAATGAGCGCCATTTTATGCAAAGTGAAGCCAAAAATAAAGATGTCAGGTTCAAGTCTGTGCAATCCACACCTGAGGTCCACCCGAGGGAGAGCAGCGAAGGGGGATGATATGCAGGTTTGTGTGGTGCGTCACTCGCCAATCTGAGTTGGGTTGGACTCGCATAGTGGTGCACATATTTACATGCATGTTTGGTGCCCAGCCCACGGGCATAGCATCACTGTCTGCCCAAACTCCCGCTGTGCCCGTTCCCCGTTTTCTGGGGTGAGACATCACTCGGCGGGGGTCAGCAGCAATCTGACTCAAGAAGCACTGCGGGGAGTGTTTGGGGGGAGGGATTACCCAAAAGTCCCTGGGCCTAGCATATCCAGACTTAGGGCAGCCTGAATCAGCAGGGAGGACAGATCATACCCCCCTGCGGGGTACTGCTTGGCCACTCCAACTGGATGACAAACACATTATAGGAGAGAGGGGGGGCTCTACTTAAGTATGATCATGTCTTTGAAACAGATAGGACACAAGCCAGCCAACTCCCCTGTTGTTAAGCTCTGCTGTTACCATGGCATTCTATGGCAGTCACCAGCCATAGGTTACTTGGTTTCTATGGGTAACAGTTGGCGCAGCACTTCATTCACATCTTCTGTGACATTAGACTTAAATATAACGCCCACCGATTCTCAGCAGCTTACAAGTTAAATCTCTGAATGAAACACGACAAATGTTCATTTTGAAACATCTTCCTACGCTCTTGTTTTTTTCTTTTTATCATTCTCGCCTCTATAGATTTACTTATAGATAGCTTAACAGGATAGCCCAAGGTCAAGCCCAAACTAATCAGGCTCCTCATTTCCTTGGATGGAGCAATGAAGTAGAGCGCTGACACCCGGCTGACCCGGGGAATCTGTAGCAAGGAAATCTGGCCTGGAGACCAATTAGCCGAATAAAAACGGAAATATTAAAACAGAGCAGACATTTATTAATAAACATGACCCGTGTCATCCAAAAAAGCGTCTTCAAATCGCTTAAATGTGTCTTTATGTGAAAAGAACTGTTTGATGTTTTACACCAAATGTCAGGAAACCTTAAATCTTGCAGGATAACAAGCTCCTTTTAGTCTGTATCCTAAAGATGATTTGTGTTGAGGGTTGATACAACCTGGGTAGCTCTCCTAATTATCTCATGCATTTGAGCTTTTAATGATTTTCATGATTCAATTATCCCTAACTGAATTCCTGTCTTCAATCAATTAAAGCCATAGCTGCGCACTCATCCATCTTCCAATCAGGACATCGGGAATCCCTCCATCCATTCTCATTTGAGAAGAGAGTGGGTCAAACAAATTATCAGAGATCGCATCCATCCATGTCTTTTCATCTTTCTATTTCACATTTTCTTTTACTTTTACTTTAATAGTCTTGAGTGTGGCGAGGGTTTGTTCAGGATGAAGGCAGAAAAAGCTGTATTGTGTGCCCCCAACAAAATCGGATTTGTGCGGATTGTTTTCTATCAAAACGATTGAAGTTGCAGTTAAATATTTTTAACTTCATTATAAATAGGAACAATATGGGTGTCCTACTACCATGACCCCTCCATCTGCACAAACGAATGCTATGCTTGTGATTATAATGTATTCTACTGAAACCTTGGAATAAATACAGTAAATTCTTTTATCTAAAACCCCTTTTGTCCTGCTCCTCTGCGCTGGTTATTGTGATACCTGATGTGAAGGTGAGTGACAGTGGCTCTCTTCATCTCTAAAGATTGTCTCGCACAAAGACACACGTAAAGAGAACACACGCACGCACGCACGCACACGCGCACACACACACACACACACACACACACACACACACACACACACACACACACACACACACACACACACACACACACACACACACACACACACACACACACACACACACACACACACACACACACACACACACACACACACACACACACACACACACACACACGCCCACAGTTTGGCACCATCTGCTGGAACCTTGAGAAAAATGTAGGGGAAATGTTTAGCTTGAGAGGATATTTGTAATGAAGTAAACAATAAAAGGCTGGTGAACGTAAAATTCCAAAGCCTGGATCAAAAATCACAAATTTGTTCCAGTGGCATCAAACACAAGCAAACCCATTTCAAGACTCCTTAACAGCAGATTGGTTATTTTTGATAGAAAAGCAAAGGTATGTTTGACTGATGAATGCAGCCTGTTCAGCCTTTTCACAGCTGAATTAAAGGAGGAAGAAGAAGCACAGAAATTGGTTGCCAAGGTGCCCAGATAGTCATTTAACCCTCATTGGTTGAGAGCCAGGCCGAGGGCAGGGCAGTCTATTCACATGCTGTTCTTTCCATCCCCATTATCTCCTCCGTCTCATCCCCGCAACCACCAATATGGTTTCCTTGAAAGGGTTTAGCATTCTTTTAAATGTAAATACCAAATTGTGCTCTTTCTGCGCAGACGCAGCACAGGATGGAGCTGGAGATTAGGTTTGATGTTTTATCACCGCGGTGGCTTTTCTCTTGAGCAAAACCATTTAACAGCAGCGCCAACTGCAGAGCAGAGCACGAGGGGCGTTTTGGCCACATTTAACATTGGGGAAGATCAGACACAAAGACAGGCCCGCTTCACTTCAACGGCCTTGTCCAAGCATCGCCGCGGTACAAACGTGGCTGCAAACTTCAATCTCATCACTCTCAGCAGTGCTCATCATGTTACTGAGTAGCTTCAGATGTCTTCATTCAGAGGGCAGCCTCGGCTATATCTTTTCTCAGAGCTCTTGCATTTTTTTTTTGGACGGCGGTGAGTGTGCATTCCCTGGCACAATTTTCAATAGGGCTCCCCCTGGAGAAGCCAGGGAATGGCTATCACAACAATTACACTGACAGCTCTTTTCTAAAGTGCACTTGATTTATTTGATTTAGCAAAGATTAATGGCCCTCCCTCCAAGCAGGCCTGGCTAAGATGTGTGGCAAAACATAGGCTTACTCCTTCAGAAGCAGGTGTATGCTCACACAGAGAATGAAATGCTACCAGATGTAGACACACATCCAAACAGATATGTACATATACTCACAAATCATTATTGAGCATGCTTCTCTGACAAAAGCTTTAGCCTTAAGCCTTTTTTTTGTTTTTTTTCTGACAGATACATTTCATAACCAAATTTCTGTTCACTCCAATCAGTCCCAATTATGATGAAATGACAAGTGAACTTTACAAATTTGCAGACAATGTGCTGCAGCCTGAACTTCAAAATTCCATAACAAAATTTAAAATTGAATTATGTACGTATTTTTCAAATGAAATGAAATGTTTTTTTTCTTTAGTAAAAATCTGCCACAGTCAAGTAACAAAACCACATTCAGCAAAATCTGGAGGCTGCTGGTGTATTTGTTTTTTGTTTGGGGTGGTTGTATGAATGTTATTCTAATGCTCTATTTATGCATGTTGAAATTGTAAGAGTCTCCGCAGAAAGAGCGAGAACAGATGCTCAGCGTGCAACGGCAGAAATAGACAGCAGAGAAAAACAGTGTGTAGATTATATTTTCACATCTAATTCCTATAATTAACTATTTATTTTAACCAAACCAGAGTTGGTGATTGTTGGAACAGTGGAAAGACTACGTGAGACAATTTTGACATATATGATATTTGTTTTGTTTTTGTTGAGATTAAATGAAGTGTGTTGATGAGTTAACAATTGCTATTCTTAGTGAAACTTGAATTAAGAAAGTATACGGTACGGAAAACAGGTGTAGGAATATTTAATTTAACATTTTGTGGGTTTATTCATTTAAAAAAACATAAGGCTGTGTATTAAACTTAAAATGCTAAGTTGGAACATACCAAACTTGCGTGAACATATCAGCAATTGCCGGCTGTTTGGCTGACGGTGGCTGTCAAACCCTACCTCTGACTCACCTGACACAATTCCGGTGTGCAGAGTTATTTTTTCAGTCCAAACGGTTGGTTAACCCCTTGACTTGCTTCGGTTTGCCGGGGGTCCCTGCTAACTTTTTTTCTTTTCCATTGGTACCAACCATTTTATGCTTGTTGGGAAGGGGGCTAAATACTGCTCCAAAGTAAGACTAAATTTTGGCCTGGGAAAAGTGAGATGGCTGTTTTTAATTTTGTCCCTTGATCTCTGACCTAAAGATATCTGAATGAAAATGATTTCTATAGGTACCCATGAGTTTCCCCTTCAAATGCTGTCACATGCTGTCACATGCTCATTTATGATAATTCCAGAATAACCGTGCAATTTTTCTCACACAGTACAAATGTGTTATTTTCGCCTATTCTTAAAAGGTGTATTAAATATTTCCGCATACTGGGGTCCTTAAAAAGTTTTGTAAATAAAAAAAGTGGGTATAACTTGTGGATACATTAAGCCTAATTATATTAACGTCTGATAGTCCCCACAGTAGCCATTTCATCGTGGCGAGACCATTTTTTAAACTAAAATGAGCTGTTGGGACCTACAGGATAATTACAGCCTCATATAACTTTACAAGCATAAACTAGGGCACCTGAGGCATTCAGAGGATGTATGGCTTTAAGTATATTAACAACAAGGGGGTTGCTGAGCAGTTTACACAATCGCCGAAAACTCCTGCAAAAACCTCAAAATGTCAAAAGTTTTGATACCAAATCACAGCTTGGACCTTTCTTTGCCGTTCCTCAAGGTCTGGATGTCCTAATGTTGTATTTTTGACCATTTTCATCAATTCTTGTGTGGTAAAAAAAAATGCTTCAATTTATCACCAAATCGCTGCAACAACTTATGTCTTATAAGTGAACAGGAGAATGGACTTTATAAAATTAAATCATAATCTACTAAACCCTTATACACTTTCACAATTTATTTTCATTAATGAATTTTTATTACCAATGTATGCCTGGAAAACCTTGACACAGTGATGAGCTGCATCTCAAATTAATTACAGCGCTGAACTACTATCAAAGTCAGTTAAATTCAGTTCTGCTTACTTATTTTGAGTTGCTCATATGGCTTTCACTGTCTCATGCTCACAGGCTTAACTGTAAGCAGAAAGACTTGTTCCCAGAGCTCACTGCTAGAGGGAGACACCTGCCCCTCCTCTATGTGCCAGGAAGCGCTTCGTCTGGCTGGCCGACAGTTGCCAGGCCAGCGGTCTGGTACGGTCCAGTGCGGTTGGCACTGGCGCCTGCCCATCTGCCCAAGTTGACACGTTTGCTCCCACACTACTTGTCCAGGAGGACGAAATGTGCTGTGGTGTCCTGGCAAAGCTTCCCGAAATGTCAACCTGGCGTGACAAACCCATGCCAGCCCCTTGGCCCCCACAACCCTGGTAGTGTGGAGCACAGCCCTGGATCAGACCGGGAGCCAGGAACATGCCACTGTAACAACAGCCGCTGATCGACTACCGGGGCGCTACCATCTTGTCCAGGGTGGATAGAGCTTGTTCGGTCGGGTAGGGGATGACTGTTCTCATTACTGGCCCTGAACCTTACAAAACTTGGCTATTCACTAGTTGATAAGAGGGCAGCTGGATAGAAATGATACATGAGCAGGAAATCCATTCAGTGAACACACTTGAACCCTCTGCAGAAACAATCCCATCCGATTAAAAATTGTTATGAATTAAACAAATTGTGACTTGGCACTGCTTCTTACAAGCCAAAAACAATGGACGCAAAAGACAAATAACGTGCGGAACATATTTTCTGCTGTTTGAGCAGATGGTCTTTGAGGTGCTGTGAGGGTCTGATGTTGGCTGACTCTGTCCTGCAGCCCCCACAGGGCAGCAACTGTGAGTGGTCATTAACACGGGGAGCAGGCCATGCCAGGAGAGAGTGGAGTCTAGCGGTAGTTAACAGCCACTATCCAGTTAAATCCTCCTCCTCTGTGCTGAACAGGAACAACTACAGCACTACTATTGGTTGCCAAGGCTGTAAAACAACACATCGTGTAAAGACCTTTTGGAAAAAAAGACATTGTTTTGCAAGCACAAAGGAACCAAATGGGGAAAGGTGTATTTCTACTCCACTGTGCCTCATCGCTCACTTTTGCTGAATCTAAGGTTACAGCCAGGGCTGTGTGGCAGTTATCCATACACAGTGAATCATGCCATTTGTGTGTGTGTGTGTGTGTGTGTGTGTGTGTGTGTGTGTGTGTGTGTGTGTGTGTGTGTGTGTGTGTGTGTGTGTGTGTGTGTGTGTGTGTGTACGCACATGTGCGTGTGCACACACAGTGGAGCTGTGGACAGGTATGACAGGCTGACCTCCGCATGTTACCAGAGAGTGTGTGTGGCCCAGTGTTACCTGTCATAACACGGACTGCCTGGAGCCCCGGAGCACCAGCCTGACCAGGCCACTGGGCAGCCAGAAATAATAGAGAATGGCAAGAGGGCAATGAGCGGGCACATAGGGGGAGGGGGGAGGGGGTGGCAAGGACATATGACAGGAGGACTGGTGAAAGGATGAAGGCAGGAGAGTGAGAGGGAGAAGAAGAGAGGGAAGAGAAATGTACTGTAGTGAGGAGAGCTGTGAGGATAATGATGTGGGAGCAAGTGGGTCAATCAAGAAGCAAAGAGAGGAAGATAAAAGAGAGGTGAGGTAAGGAAGGTGGCTGTTGTTCTCTCTGCATATTACCTCCCTGAGCCTCTGAAGAGAGCTAAGAATTATGCTTTAAAGCAGTGAGGGAAGAAAAGAGAATATCTGACTTGTGCTTTCCGAGTTCTCAGTCTGTCTGACACCCTCAAACCAGAAAAATAAGCCTCCATTCTAACAAGACAGGCCACAGCGCATCACTTCCCATTTGTTTTGAAGCGCAGTTTATCTTTGTGAGTATGATGTTGGAGCGTTCTTGAGGTGCAGCCACTCGCCTGCAGAGATGGAACAGCTGAATTCACTTAGGCAGGCTTGGCCAGCAATTAAAGTGCTGGATTAAGAGTGATTGCATTTTGTGTCCTGAGGAGGCGCTGCCTGCCATCTTGAGAGGTCTCATTAACATGGCTGCCGTGGGCTGTACTGAGTACTGCCACAGGCAGTTAAAAATAATGGAGACATTATCAACCTTAATGTCTTGTACCTGGAGTGGAGAAGATTTTATAATCACTATTGTGATGGGCCACGGGCTGCCAGTTGCGCAAAAGGGAAAGGTTGGATGAAGATAACCCTTTTTCTGACCAGACCCCTGTGTGTTTTTTTTGATCAGCCACTACATGTGGGGAGTCTGAGCAGCTGGATTTCATTAATTGAGTGCTGGCAGCGTTCTGCTCTGGCGGCAGGGGTGAGTCACACTGGTGGGATTGGTCTCTCTCTCCCTGATATCATCTTCCAACCATAACTACAAATAATTATTCACTCAAATCCATTACCGGGGGTCAATCAAGTTCCCCAATCAGTTCTAAAGTCCAATTACTGGCGCCAAGGCTCTATTCGCGCCTTCCTGCAGATGAAGGCTTGGCCCACAGGCTGCCCAGTAAATTACACATAGCAAACAGTGGAGTGTGCATGTGTGGGAGAGCGAGCCTCCTCAGGTGGGTAATAAAGCAGAGGTACATACTGGTCTCCCTAGGGCATTCTGACCGTACCATCTAGCAGACTTCACCAGGTTAAATAGAATTAGCCCATGCAATGAGACGCACTTCGAATACCAACCACGTCTCATCACTCTACAGGCTAGAGAGCACGTAGCATGCACAGCGCAGCCTGGTATTAACATCCATCTCAGCAGTTGATATAATAAGACATGTCGCCATAAGGGTCTTCTTATAAAGAGGCTGCACAGTGACCCATCAGAGCAGCATAATGAGTGGGGTGTTACATCTACAGGCACACGCATACACACACTCAGGGCTTCACTGCAGCTCCACAACCCCATTAGCGTGTGGTAGCGTGCGGCTCCTTGTATCATTTTGCAGCCGGTCTTGAAAGTGAGCCCTGAGCCTGGAGGAAATGCTTCTCACACACTCTCATCTGTCACTACAGAGAGACAACAGTGCAGCCAGCCGAGTCGGAGCGGCAGGGTAGGCAACAAGGCAGGCAGCGTGTGTGTGTATGTATAACAGGGGAGGGATGGCTTGTATTTATGTACAAGAAGTGTAAGACGTGAGCAGGACGGGTGTTCACAGAGAGGGGAGTGTGGTGGTATGTGCTTGTGTGTGAGGAGCAGAGCAAACAGAGCAGGGACAGGGTGAGGCTTTGCGGATCAGCAGCCCATGACCGGTTGTCACACTACACACACAGACAGCTCCCAAATCAGCCTGGTAGGAGGGCCGGTCTGACATTTCCCCCAGTGTCAGGCTTCCCTAACGCTCTGATCTGACCAGAAAGCAACCAAACTATAACACTGACACATCCAACAAGAAGAAAAACATAGATGTTTTCTCTGTGCTACGAAATGCTCGCTTTATTTACTGACATTTGTAGCAGCACCATTGTTCAGCCCTCATTCCAGATTTTGAGGTTTTGAGGGGGAAAAGCTGAGTTTTTGGACTACAATTACAATAGTATGAGGGCACCGTTTTGTTTTGTCCTGAGCCAGGAAAGCATTCTGACTTCAGACTGCTGACACAAAGAAAGGCTGTCAATATAAGCCCCTCCATTAAACATGAAAAAACCTCATCAAAGAGCCAGTCTCTGTCCTCTGCTTACATTCAAGAGATCCAGCAAAATGCTAAACACATGTGGATGGGTCCTGTGTTTAGGCTAAAATGGCCAAACACGATCCGGCAGCATTTGAGTTAATCTTCCTTGGTGAAACCGCATGGTGTTGTTTACACTGGAAACAACTGTGTGTGTATGTCAATGTGTGTGTGTGTGTGTGTGTGTGTGTGTGTGTGTGTGTGTGTGTGTGTGTGTGTGTGTGTGTGTGTGTGTGTGTGTGTGTGTGTGTGTGTGTGTGTGTGTGTGTGTGTGTGTGTGTGTGTGTGTGTGTGTGTGTGTGTGTGTGTGTGTGTGTGTGTGTGTGTGTGTGTGTGTGTGTGTCCAGAGCTGCAGGACTCACTGTTCCCTTTTTGCAAAGCCAGAGCAGTTACAGTGTGTATGTGTTTGTGTCAGCATGATGGAGGAGAAGGGTGTTACTCAGACCTAATGAATCCATCTGCATTCAAGGGGCATTCTTCCTCTCGTACGCAGGCGGGAGCAAACGAGCAGCGACCTGGGAGCGTGTCCAGCGGGTTGGGGGCTCAGGCTCAGTATTTCCAAAGCAGACCAGCAAGGACAAGCGTGGATTAGTACTGAAATCACCTTGTTTTCCCCCCCCAATGAAATACAGGGTACTTTTAAAGGGTTAAGGTTGAAAGCCGTACAGTCACACACCCAACCCTCCTGTTCTAAACTGTACCAGGCATTGCTTCTTTCTGCGTTTCAGCAAGGATTGAGAATATCCATGGAGGGGTTGGCACTGAGGGCGAAAGACTACAGTACAGTCTCTGCTCCAGGAGAGTGGCAGCTGCTGATGTCCTCACCTCTGAGTGACCTGGCACCCTAAGCAACCTCAATGAAGAACGGATGGAGGGCAGGAGGCGTGGGCATTATGAAGAGGAGGGTAGTTGGCACTCAGGGCCCAGTCATTAGGATAATGAATCCAAGGCTGAGTGGAATTTGGGAGACCTCTAGTGGCCAAAGAAAGTAGAAACTCACGCCTACAGGGGGAAGGGATACAAGATCATGACCACATACTATATAATATCAAATACAATAACTACTGTCTCTATTATAAAGTCTTTACAATCTGCATTTAATAAAATAAGAAAAGCTCCAAATCATCTGTCATTTCATCAACAAATTACCACAATGTTATTATGCCTCCAATGGCTTCCAGTTACTTTTAAAACAAAGTTGAATATTCTATTGAATAGTTACATTTGCAGCACTGTACTGAACATACAAACAACTCAGGGTGGCAACTTGATTGCTTTACTGATATACCCTAGAGATCAGAATTAGAGGACAAGTTATTAATACTTGATTTATTCTGATATGTCATTTTTATTGTTCAGCATTTGATATAATATCCACTGTGGCTATACAACTGCTGCACTAGCATGTTGTTGTTTTTTTAAATATCCAAGGTACCTTTATTTTGTGGGGGAAAAAAACAGTGACTTTCAGATACCTCCCAGTTGTTGGTGTTAATCTAAAAAAAAAAAAAGTCGGGGATTTCAAGAATATTGAAACTTTACAAGGACACAGATTAATTCATTAAGTCCCTCAAACAGGATTATGCAAAGACTCTCAACGGGGAATCGGTTCAACACTGCAGCTGGAGTTGCTCACCAGTTCAGAGCTGAACAGGGCAAGGATCTGTCTCGACACACCACGTCTTGTCGTTTAAGACAATTTGGACTGAAAGCCCATTCTGCAGTGACTAAACCTCTCATCAGCAGAAAATAAAATAAAAAAAGCGAAACTTGCCTTTGCTGAGGAGCATGTTGTGTGGACAGAAGAGAACTGGTCCAGAGTGCACTTCAGTGATGAGAGTACATTAAATTGATTTGGGTCTGATGGGAAACTCTGCGATTATGCTCAGCATGGGACTGGGAAAAAACTGAACCCAAAGTGTATAAAGAAGTCAGTTAAATTTGGAGGCGGAAGTGTCATGGTTTGGGGGATGTTTTCTGCAGCAGGAGTTGGGTCTCTTATACAGCTACATGGCAGGGTGAATGCAAATGTTTATGTGAACCTCCTCCAGAAACACGCAATACCTTCACTGCAATTGTCTTCCAATCAGCCCGCAATTTTCATGCGAGACAATGCCCCCAGTCACACTGCAAAGCAGGTTTCCCAGTTCCTTGAAACTAAGAATATTGAAACAATGAAATGGCCAGCCCAGAGTTCAGTTCTAAACCTCAGAGAATCTCTGGAAAATCCTCAGCAACAAAGTAATGTCACAATACAAACACCATAAGAGTAAATCAACATTTCTGACAGTGATTTTAAAAATGGATTATGTTCTCCACAACAGGCAGTATTTTGTGGCTTTTGCACTGGCTTGCATTATATTGTACTTCATGTTATTTTGTTCTTTCCCTGTATATTGCTACGGTGCTGCTGGCTCAATGGAATAACACCAGAAAACATTAAAAAGAGCCTCATGACTTCTGAAAAAAAACCCTTAACTAAAAATCTGTCCACACTAGAGCTAAAAAACAATTACTTCATCCACAGAAAACAATTCATCATAAAAGTCATTTATCATTCAAAAGTGCCAAAATATTGCTGATTTTAACTTTTCACAAGTGAGGATTTGGTGATTTCTCTTGTTTTATATCATCATAAAAAAATGTTTTATTGGACTGTATGTCTGACAAAATCGAGCAATATTCTGTGAACTCTGTCAACTTAGGCTCGAGGAATTGTGAATTCTGCCATTTTATAACCTAAAAGATGAATCTATTAGAAATAAACAATTGATGGATTAATAAATTGTAAAACGTACAGTTAGTTGTAGGATACTATCACAACGGGAAATACCCTTTATAGATTATACAAGCATGTGCCCACTGACACAGGAGTCTATTGCTTTACCCTGAGTAAAGCAGCAGGTTTCTTAATAAAGTAGCTGTACTGGAGTTATGAGTGTGTGACTTCTCTTTGTCTTTAATTCTCTGCTGGCGCCCAGGAGTGCAGTGCATTATGAAAGTAATTCTGAAAATATTAAAGTGTGTTTTGCCTGAATAAGAAGCAGCTGACTCATTCAGGGGATACATAGCACTGACATTTCTGGCTCCAGAGTGCAAAAAAAAAAAAATTCATTAGGTCTTTGACAAATCTCAGGGCTAATATTCGTAGAAGTAACATTAATCACTGCCTCTTTTTCATATCATGAGCAAACACAAGCGAGAGAAAATCTTGGCCAACTGTACTGACAGATTTAATGTTATTCACTTATCCATTTAAGATTCACATCATTTTTTTAATATGATATTCACCCCAAATATTGGATGTCCACAGCAGCTCAACAGGAGAAATACCCAAAGATACCAAATCCCATTTCTTAAGCCTAATCCTTTTATTAACACTTTTCTTCTCGGGTTACAAAGAATGTATTACTGATCACTGTATTTGGAGGGTAGAAGAGTTTCAGTAAAAACGGTGTATCACAGATCACGTCACTACAGTATTGACATGCCAATATTTATGGCATGAACAGGTCATAGCTTCCCCATTTAACAATGCTGTTCTTAAAGTGATGGGTATAAATCCAAATGTAACAACTTTGCCTCTACAGTTCCCTGTAGGCTTCACAATAATCTCATTTAACTGTGAGGGACTGTAGTGTTATTGTCCAACAAAATAACCCCAGTATCTGCTTTAGAAAACCAGGCCATTGGCAGCGCAACATTTCCCATCTTGCAGCAGTTGAAAAGTGAAGTGACAACTGTCAACACTCTCATCTCTCTCCTGATTTGCATTAAAGCACCCTTTATTTCAGATGTTTTCAATCAAGTTTAAAAAAATGAGCAAAACTGCTTTTTGTGCAAACCACAAAGTCAAGGTCAGTCCTTGGCATTGAGTGTCCTTCTCCAGAAGTGCAGTCCCACTGATTACTATGGTGACGATGACGAGAAGGCTTTGAGAAGCAGGTCGGCAGCCAGGCCTGGGGAGATGGCTCCTTTGGTGACCCTCTCCTCGAGGTGGGGTAGAGCCTCTCTGACGCTGGGGTGATTCTGGAAATGGCAGAGGGCATTTTCCTGGATCAAACTCCACATCCAAACCTTCTGCTGGGCCCTCCGTCGGCCCTGCAGTTCCCCACTGGCTAGCATTATGTCGCGGTATGACTCCATCTTGGCCCAGACCTCTGGAATGCCTTCACTGGTGTGTGAAGAGGCGCGTACCACCTGAAAAGGGAGTTGGGAGGGGTCCGGGATGCATGTGTGAGTATAAAGTGTGTTTTTTTTTTTCAACAACCGGGTGTTGGTCTGGACAACCTGACTGTTCAGCCCGAGGATGTGACAAAAGGCACAGGAAACTGCCCTCCATACTTTATTTAGTTTATAAAGTTTGAAACGTTACATGGACTTTTGTCTCATATTTAAGAATCTGTATGGAATAGGACATCCTTCTTTAAGCCACAAACTCATGGACTTCCAGGAAAACAAAGGCAGC
Organism: Echiichthys vipera; assembly: GCF_963691815.1. NCBI lineage: Eukaryota > Metazoa > Chordata > Actinopteri > Perciformes > Trachinidae > Echiichthys > Echiichthys vipera. The sequence goes on from NC_139827.1 coordinate 11,081,900, forward strand.
TACCAGAGGAGACTGTATTGTTCCACTCTGATGCTGTAAAATTGGACAATCAGCCTTTTCAGTGAGAGCTGCAAACCTCTGGAATACGCTACCTATGAAACTCTCTGCATTCAAACATGGTTAAAATTTTCCTGGTAGCCAAATTGTTGACTTTTAATACCAAACTGTCTATAAATTTGATGGTAAAGTTCGGTTAACTGTTAGGACAGCATGTGAGGCATTCCTTCTTAGTTCTTGTTGTGATTTCACTTTGTAAAGTGTTTCATTATTTAATTTATGGTGGGATATTTACACTGATTAATGTGCATTGTGTATATATAAGGAAACAATATACAGTAGTCCTTGATAAAAAGAAATACTGTTCTTTCTAGATTGCAAAAGAAAACAGTGTGTTTCTTTTGATGAATATATAATTTAAAGGTGCGTTATGCTTTGTTTTTGCGATGCACCTTTATCCAGTAAGAAGCTGTCATCATGTCCCTTTACACATACAGTGCAAGTACTTTTTCTCCCCATAACACCTTGTTCAAACAATCTGGGGATAAATGACACTTATGTGTTTAGTTTAAGTGACTGCATGTCTCTTTTTACAGCTTGCTGCAGATTCAAGAGCACATGAAGAAATTCAGGGTAACGTTCAAATTCAACGCAAACACAGAAGTGAAAGAGCCTCAGATTTAGAAATACTAAAAAAGTCAGGGTATTCACTCAGATGTGCATTTAGGACCCATGAAATGGCGTTTATAAATGAGAGCCTTATGCTTTTTTTAATCATTATATTACACTGGTGAATAAAAATGAGAAAGGGGCGTTTGTAGAAGAAGAGATGGAGTAGAGCTCAGTGTTGATGTCAAATAAAACCACAGATACTCAACATCTCCAGACTGCTAGTGTAATGAAATTACATGCATCATTTGGAGATAATTTGACACCAGCTGGTAATCGACAAAGTTGAATGTGACAGCCTGATAAATATTGGCGGCCTGTGATCAACAACCAATTATGAATCCTCTAATACATACATCATAAAGTTAATCATTTTACAAGGGATTGATTTGAGTCTGATGAAATCACAGGAAATCAAACTTTGTGAGACTAAACATACTGCACATCCACTAATTATCCTCTTTGAAGGGCTGGTTCAAAATTTAAAAAACAACATATTACCTACCCTACTTTGCTAATATGTGATGACAAGATGACATTTCTGCCTCCACCACAGTAGAATGGAAGGAAGGAGTTGTGTTTGTTGTGCTCACAGTGCTCACTGTACAGTGCCGTGATGAAGCAAGGCATCAATCCCATCGCTTTTTAAACTTGTTTTTTTTCTAGCACCACTAGGCTGAGATGAGAATTAAGTTACGTAAGGAAGTGAAAGTTGATTTTTACAGCAGTTTTCAAAAACAGGGTTACAAAGTACTTTGAAGTTATTAAAATGATGATAATGAAAATATAAAAATATTTAAAGACAAGTAAAAATTGATGATTACAGTAGAGTTTCCAGATGAGACATTATCAGGCTAGACTGTATTTCCTGACTAATTGTCAATAGGTGATAAGCAAGTCATACTTTCAATTTGTTGAAAAGTATTAGTCAAAATGACAGAAAATTCATCAACTTTTTTTGATAATTAACATGTTTTTTCTCCAAATGTTTCTCATCCAAGCTTCTTTAACAGGGGATTTTCTGATTTCCTTTGTTTTATCAAATGAATATTCTTTGGACTGTTGGTCGGAAAACAAGGAATTTGGAGATGCCTCCCTTGGCTCATTTTTCAGACATTTTATAGAACAAATAATTGATTGAGAAATGAATCGTTAGTTGTAGCACAAATTGTGAGTAAAAGTAGTTATAAATTGGGTGTTTTTTCACATATTACCAAGAACTTAGAAATCACAGTAGCACTCATGTTACTTTTATGTCTCATGCTGAGCGAGGTGGACAATAGAGGGCAGATTGATGAAGATGAGATAGCGAGAGACTAAATCATAGATTATGCTACTGTAGGCCAAACAGACAGACATAAAAGAGGACAAGACAGCAAAAGTAAGGATAAATACAGAGGGGACTATGAAGAGCAGACTATTTTATGTTGAGTGCGCAAGCTTCTAATCAGCGAAATGCATGACACAGCAGCCGAGTATTCAGAGCAGCAGGAGTAAAGGGTTGGGGGTGAGGAGAGGGGTGGTAGGTGGGGGTGCTTCCTGGCAGCTTGCCCAGTGGGCAGATGCTGCATTGGGCTGGGAAAACAAAGGGACAAGGCCAGGCAGGCAGGCGGGTGAGCTGGGACATGCGGGGAGGGGTGAGACACTGCAGTACTGAAACCATGATGCCATGACATCATCATCATCATCATCACCACCACCATCATTATCATCATCATCATCATCATCGCCACCATCCCTCCGCCCTCTCCTGGATCAGCTGACCGCTCAGTAGGACGGCTTGTTGGGTCAACAGAGCAGTGATGCTTCTGCTGCCCAGTAGGTCAAATGTTGAACACTTGTCAATTATCCTTTAGTTTTTTTAATGAGCGCGCGCACACACACACACCTACCTACCTTAGGGTTCCAGGACTTGGACTGTCTCCTGAGCAGCTTGAGTGCGCTGGTGTATTCAGTCTGGATCCTCCTGGCTGGCACCACCAGGTCTCCATCCGACTTTGTCACCACCACCAAGTCGGCCCTCTCTATGATGCCCCTCTTGATACCCTGGGCAGAGATTTAGGCATTAAATTCAAAACACTGTAAATAAATCTGCTGTCTAGACACCTAATCTGCTGAGGGATCTGTGTACAGAGTGATGGACGGACGGAGCCGCCGATTTACTGATTTATTTTTCTGGAATTGTTGCTATCTATCTATCCCTCACTGCTGTTAGCTTCTGACTGATCCAATAACAACGAAAGCATTTGAGCTCGTTTGTAACGGTTACTCTAAAACATGCCTTTCACATGCTGAAATGATCAGCTCATATAATGTGTCACAATATTACGACTGAACCTGAAGTCAGACAGTCTTGCAGTCTGTGCTGTTAGAAATACAATACTTGCAATCTGAATAAAATACATTTAAAGTTTATGTTTTAGTTTGATGAATTTTTCATGCAATGTGTTTCATTTACGATATAATTACAATAATAAAACGAAAAGCCACTTCAGCTGATTAATGTCCCACAATAATCACCATATTAATCCTAATGAGTGAGGTTAATGAAGTCATTCATCTAGCTAATTAATTAATTGATTAGTATACAGATTTTGGCAACATACATACATACAAATGTGGACGCACAAGTTTCTGCTTAACAACTTAACATTTTGTAGATGTATTTATACAGGAAAGTGATTAAAAATGTAGATAAATGCATCTACTTATTCCATTACATAATCTGTGGTGTTAGAATAACAAGACCTACAACCTTTTTACTTAAGCATTTAGCTCAAAAGGTATGTGTGCAAAAGTAAACAAACTTATCTGAAGTTTGTATAACGACAACAGCCGTAAAGGATAACAGTAAACTGCTTTAATACAACTATCAGAGCCAACTTTATAAACTTCCAGATTTGCTTATTATTCAACCTGGCACATCTTATATTTTCTTTCCTGCAGCAACAGTTTAAACAAGATCTGACAGTGAAGAGCTTGTTGTTGGCGTTGCTGCTGATGTTTTTCACTGACCTGGAGTTCATCGCCCCCTGCTGGTGGAATCAGCAGCACAAACATATCAACCATGTCAGCCACTGCAAACTCTGACTGGCCCACACCTGAAAACAAAAAGACACATTTGAGTGATACCGACCGAAAAATCCTCACTCTAAAACTAAGTCAACAATAAAGAGACACCAGTTTGAATGTTGTGTCCTGCAGTTACATTGCAAGTTAAATTGATTTTGCACTATCATGGATACACAGGAGAAAAAAATGAATTATAATTTAAAAAAAGGTCTTTGTGAGGACTTGTCTAGAAGTTCAGAAATGCTTTTGAATAATCACGAGCTTCCACAAACTTGAGATTCATCACACTGAATAAATTCAAACTTCAACAGTTAGTACAGACCAGCTGTGTCTGTAGCACTAAGTATCAAAAACTGAGTACTGAGAGTTACACTAAATACTTGCTGAGATTGTAACTCTTCATGTCCTGTTCTTTGATTAGATATTTCCTGCCTTTTTTGTTTTAAATAATTTTATTTTGTATTTAAATTGACAAAGTTCTTGTAACTCTGTGTTAGAAAAGCACTAAACATTGATGAATTTATGGGGTTTGGCTTATGTTTCTAAACAAACAAAAAAGAGATTGTGTAACTGAATCATTCTGTATCAATACGCAGCTCTAATAGGAAAATATGCCAATGTACTGAGTTGAGTACTGAGTCACAGAAACAAATTAACTGAAATGAGTTAGCTTAATATTACAGAGGCGTAAGAGAGGAAAATTACAGATAGAAAAATGACATTTTCTATTTCTGTATTTAAAAATGTGTATTACAACAGTGAAAAACAGATTACAGGGTAAAACCAAGATACTGACTTCAAATAACTGTGTCTTAAATGGATACAACGGCAGTATTATAACCTTTGAGATGTGGAATCACAGTGTCTTACCTACGGTCTCTACAAGGACAATGTCATACCCCGCTCCCTCACAGAGAACAACGGCCTCATTAGTTGTTCTGGTGACTCCACCAAGTGTTCCTGAGGCCGGAGACGGCCTGATAAAAGCATCCATGTCCCTGGAGAGTTCAGTCATACGAGTCTTATCACCCATCAGAGACCCTGCAACAAAAAAGGATGAGTCGGTTTGTGGCATGAATTTAACAACATACATATAACATAGAGCTGCTGTTGATTCTACACATATTATAGCTGTACTCTAATTAATACATCAAAACCTTCTTTAACAATATTAACACATCACATTACAATTCCCCAAATAAATCTATTGTGCATTGTCCATCCATCCATCTTCAACCACCACCGATCCCAGTTGACATCGGGCGTGAGGCGGGGTACACCCTGGACAGGACGCCAGTCTATCGCGGGGCACATAAAGACAAACAGAGACAGACAACCATTCACACCTACGGGCAATTAAGAGTCATCAATTAACCAAACACATGCATGTCTTTGGACTGTGGGAGGAAGCCGAGAACCCGGAGAAAACCCATGCAGACACGGGGAGAAAATGCAAACTCCACAAAGAAGGGCCCCAGCCGGGATTCAAACCAAGAACCCTCTTGCTGCTAACCACCATACCATCATTAGGTGCATTGTAAAGCACCTAATAGCAGCACTTCATTAGTATGATACGATGATGATCTGTATTTACCTCCCGTAGTGCAGGAGGATGGGTCAACAGCCAGAACAGAAACCTTATGTCCACGTCCTGTCAACATCTTTCCCACCACCTCAATGAAGGAGGACTTTCCTGCTCCTGGAGGACCCGACAGACCTGAGAAAAAAAACCCAACAAAAAATAGAATCAGCAACAAACACTAGCACTAAGAACCGATTTCTCTTACTTGATATAACAATAAAAAAAAAGGACCATATAATCATAGATACATTGGTATTAGCGTGTGGTCTGAATTGCGGCGATATGAAAAGTAATTTTTTACAGAACATATAACGCAGAAAACGTTGCTGTGGGTGACTGAGAAATAGAGTAGCAAGCAATTGGCAATTGGCTGATACTGAACATACATTTTAATAAAGTTATTTGTTAGGAAAGCAGCCTTCGGAGTAGCTTTGCGGTGTCATATTTGCACAATCCCCATAGAAAAGTTTAGAAAAAATTCCATTCGATTAATTCCTACTAACAATTTCACAAAACAACGGTTTCCTATCATTGGCATGACAAAGTGTAGAGGACATCTGCGTGAGAAATGCATGTGTGGTGCACTGCTCTCACTGACTGTATGTAATGTTTTGACAAGGAGAATGAATTTATGCATGAAAGATCCAATTACCAAGATTAAAAATTATGTTGCACACACTGTTTGCTTTGGATTGATTTAAATTGTATTTGGTGTACATAATCTATTGGCCGGGGAGTGTACAGCAATTTGCAGTTCCCTTTGTGTTGTCCGCACACAATCTTCAGCCGAAAACAAAAAAAACTTTTTCCCATTGAACTTGGAGCACATACCTACTCTAAAGGCCACTGGCTTCCCCCCATTATGGCTCTCCTGCTCCCTCTTGTAGGCCAGCACCCTCTGCAGCAGCACCTGGGCCAGTTCTTTTTTCCTGGGATGCTCGGTCTCCACCAAAGTGATGGACTCAGCCAGAGACGCACGCTGCCCTCCGACCAGCCCTTCGTACAGTTTATCCAACAGTCTCTGCTCAGGCCCACTCAGGTCCTGTATGTGCTGCCTGAGGGCTGTGCTCACACCCCTCCTCTGCTGACAGCTGTGACCCGGGAGGGTGCTCTGGGAACAGGTGTGGGAGCCACCAGTGGAGACCCTTTGGTGGAGGCAGCAGGTCCTGGTGACCGAGGGGACAGTCAATGAGGAGGGGAGGGAAGAGATGTAGCGAAGAGGGGGGGAGCCAAACCACCTCATTTTAAGGTAAATGTGGGGCATCTAGGAGAACCAAGATGAAAAACAATAAGTCAGTGGTGATTTAAAAATAATTAACTATACTGCCCTACAAAGCCAAAATGCATAACAAAAAATTAGCAAAAAGAAAAAGGCTTGAAAGTTTGTTTACTGAGCCAAAAAACTAATATTTTACACACTGATGATGGATTATGGTTTACTTATTTGCCGTTTAATAATTTAGATCCAAATCAATCCTCACCTCTATACTTAAAGGCTCAAAATTGTGCAGAAATCATGTTATTGGTGATTTCGTAGTTACTGCACTTAAGCTTTGTAGGGCGGTAAAGCTACAATGTTGTGTACAACTGATGCTGAGACGTGTTGATAGTTCAGCTGTGGCGTGATTAACGCTGATTAACTTCCACACAACAACAAAACTTGCTGTTTTAACGGTTAATTCCCATTGTACGTTAAGCTAACATTGTATCAACGCGACGTTTGAAGTACAGTGCATGCAGTTATAGTTGATAAAACACTCAACATAAATGAGAGTTGTCACTGACCTCGTCCCAGCTGTATGGAGGTGTTACACATATGGTGTTACACATAGACATAAAGAGTAGACGCCTCATCGAACGTTGGGCCTATTGGCGCTGACGAGCGGTGGAGCCGCCATCTTGGCCCGGTCGGCCGCTCCACTCAGTGTAAGGACAGGACACGGTTCAGCGTATTTTAATATTCACAGTGGGATTAACAGTAATAGAATATTCTGATATATGATATATGTGATGTATGATAGGTGTTTTGCAAACACTATAAATATAAACACAACAAGATAAATCATTTATAGAGTATTAATAGGCTATATTTCATACATGAATACATAAATCTCTCTCTCACTCTCTCTCTCTCTTTCTCTCTCTCTCTCACACACACACACACACACACACACAAACACACGCACGCACACACACACACACACACACACTCAGAGAAAATTAAAATACATATAAATCAAGAGTATCAATACAATTAGGTCAGAGAGAGAGATGACATTTTGGACACATCTAAATACAAGTCAAACAGACACACTTTCATTTAAAGCACTAAAAAAAACAAGAGCCGAACCCTATATGTTAATAAATATTCAGAAATGATCCATGCTCTGCCAGTCGAATAGTCGTGGTAGTGGAGAGGAGAGGGAGGGTCCACATTTGAGCGAGTGTGTGTGGTATAAAAATATATATAACATTTTGTTAAATCGATCATTTTCACACTGTTTTGTTCTTGCACAGTTACCAATTTGAGTGTAGCTCTAATTGGTAAAGACAGTGATGTTGGAGGAGTACTTTGTATAGTATCTAAAATGACTGTGTCCTTTGTTTTTAGGCAAGGTCTAATTATCTGAATGTCTTCTTTATTACATATTTTAATTACGTAGTAATTGTATTTAATGTGCAAACAAAAACACGGGGCATAGTTCAGTAATATCCATTTTAAATTATACAAACCATTTAAGATTTTTCCTTAGTTCAATAAATGTATGATTTTTTTAACTTCTGTGGTACAACTGAACTAAAAAAGCCTGGACTCATCAGCTCTGGTTTACAAACATGTGACGTTCGTCCTGCTTTAAGTGGAGATGTGGAGAACCAAGTAAAAATGTATGGGACATTTAGTTCAGCTGTGAGAATATCGGGCACAGAGTGGAAATACATGTTAAATATCTAATTCATTCTTTATAATAAACCCCACATCATGTTGCTCCTGTTTGATGAAACAGTTTAACAGCAAAGGATGTTGATCAGATTCTGCCACTTCTCCTTTGATAGTCTAAACTTTAAAAAAAAAAGTGACATGACATGAAAAATTATCTCATAATTCATCTCAATGTCATGTTCAATATTTAAAAAAACAAAACTGAGAATATCTGAGGTGACCTGAGATGAACTGTCTCTGAAGTGTCTTCCTCTCATGAAACCACAGCACATCCTCCGCTGACCTAATGCTGGAAATGTGCAATCCATTTACACTAGACCACATGTACGACAACCCCTCTCCTCCCTGCTTATCCTTTCATATCTACACAGGCATGCACATACACATCTGGCCGGGGGGTAAATTAACTAAGATTCCCACAGAGGCTAATCTCCACGCCTCTACTGTGACAAGATAATAATAATAAAATAAGGGACAGCAGCTCCTCTGGCAGCTAAATCTGTATCTACCTGCCACAGCCTGAGGGACTCACTATAACATTCAAAAATGCATGGATTTATGTATAATTGTTTAAAATTGTACTGTACCGTACTGATTATGAATTGTAATATTGTAATATTAGATTAGAGCAGGAATACGCTGCACAGTGCTCTGGCATCTTGTTCCTTCTGCTGCTCAACTCATAGGCTCAACGAGTCACTCATAGAACTTATCTGGTAGGATGACCGATCCAAGATGGCGGCCGCATTTCTCGCGGCCCAACGTTCGATGCGGCATCTACTCTTTATATGTCTATGGTGTTACATGTTAGTCTGTTTCTTTACTCCTCTTCCTGTTTCCGGTGACGTATAGCAACGTCCGCCGACAAACAGTTTTTTTTTTAGCATTTTAGCAATCGAAATACATTTCAACGTTGTAAATAAAGAACAAAGACTGTATATTTAAATCGACCCTTTGTTAAAAAAATTAAAAAAAAAAGGAAGAAAGAAAGAAAACTATTAAATTAAAATAAAACTGGTGGCAGTGGAGACTTTTGGCCAGCAGGTGGCAGCAGAGATTAATTTTCACGTCAAGCTAGTTCTTCTCCCTAAAAGTAATCAAACTTGACAAAATGTAGCTAAATATTTTATATATATATATACATACATATATATATATATGTATATATATATGTATGAATGTATATACATTCAAGTTACGACTACTACATTTTAAGTGTAACTTGTTTGCTGGTTTCACTACCAATGCATTTATGCATGTATTTATAAATGAAAAGGGACTTTGTGTCACTGTGTGCTGCAGAGTGTTTTGGATACCTTCTCTTAACATTAATTATAATCGATAAGAGAAGGGCATTGCCCATTTAGTAATCCAGCCTTGGTCAATGGGGCCTGTGGGATTTTTTAAAGAACAGCGTAGACAAATATTAAACTTGAACGATGTACAGCTTGAATTTATCTTACCAAAATCTGTTAATTCTCATTGTTTAATTGGTGAGCTTTGACTTTAAACAAACAATACATTAAAGTAATTAGAGCGAAGTGGGCCTTAAGTAAAACCATGAACATTTGGGTTAGAATTAGACTGAAAATGAATAAAACCATAAAATACAGCAAAACTGATGGAAAATGCACTGAATCTGCATTTATTAAAATGAAGTTCATAAGGCTATACTTCAGAACAAATCGGAATAACATTTGGTTTTTAGACAGGGTTTGGAATGAAAGAAAGGAGGACACCTTGGATTTATTATTATCAGTACATCATAGTGCTGTAACACACAGTGTCGACAAACACTCACTTTATGACATCCAGAGTCTCTCAGTCCACCTGACGTGCCTGTGTGTGGAATTTGGGAGAAACATGAAAACTCTTGGGAGGCAACAGTACTAACCACTGTGCAACCATACCACCCACGTCACGTAATCAAATGCAACTCCTGCACGCACACAACACACTCACACATTTCCATCAGCGATTTCAATGGGAGCTTCCTGGAAGACTGGTGTAACTGTTCCAGTACTGTCAAAATGTGCCCCATAAAACAAAGGAGAACACATGATTTCATGCATTTTTCTGCAGTTTACTGGAAAATGCAATGCAATTACGATTAACATTGGTGCAGTTGGCTTTCAGATGCACTTGTAATTGTTGTCTCAAAAATTGAAGGTCTATGTCTAAACCCACACAGACGCACACACGCGCACAGTGGTTGATGTTTTTGAGTCCCTGACAATACCATGATGCATATTTTCTTAGCATGGGTGGCCTGTAATTAAGCAGACAAGAACACACACACACACACACTCTCTTTCTCACACACACACACACACACACGCACGCACACGCACACACACAGAAACAAACAATATACAGAGATATTGCAAGTAAGGAAACAAATTTATTGAATCTTCCAGTAGAGTCTTGATATTCATGGAATAAAACTGCTTTTCTGGGAGCTTTACTGAGCAAAATCACAAAAATTTGAGAAAAAAAACAAAAACAAAGAGGCAACGGTGAAAGTGCAGACAAACAAAACAGAAAACATGTTCAAAAAATACAAAAAGAATGTAAAGAGTATTACAATTTAATAGCAAAGAGGATTGCTCAAAGCATAAAATAATTGAATGGCAAATTCTGCATTTTATAAAAAAAAAAAAAACATATTGGGAAATCCGTAACTGATACCCCTTTTCTCAGTCAACAATTAAAAATTTGAATGCTCAACATTTTCCCATAACACTCCTAACAAGTTTTGCTCAGTCGATGTAATAAGAGAATGAAGCACAGTTACTGAAATATTTATGTCCTCAATGTGATTCTGTATTTGACACATTTGATTTTGCTGCAGAGTATACAGCAAGGGACAAACTAAACTCTGCTCCGTGCAGTGTTCAGCTACCAGTCTTAAATGTGTAACACTACACTAACCAAACTAGGCTTTGCAAAACCATACTGCACAGCACATATTCTAATAGTGAATATATCTTAACACTATTCTTTTTTTTTCTCCTTAAAATTCATTTGAAACACGAGTGTAACACAACATGAGCAACATTTGTCTTTTTTTTACTGAATAGTCTGAAATGCCCTTTTAGTGCCCTGCCCCACACTAAACCCACTCTAAACTTTCAAGCTCCCCCTAATTTTGCCCTCTTATTATTTTTCATGATCTGTGAAATTGGATTTTATTTCTATAAGAAGTATGTACTGCTTCAATTTATAAGCCTAGAAAAAATGCTGAGGAAACAGCATATTTGTTTAGGTATCTGGAGATGATTCAAATTTTTCAGTCACACTGGTCAATCTCCAAGTCCCTGCTACCTTTTTACATGTCGTAAGTACATCTCATGCCAACCTCACTGCAGTCAGGCAGTAGATAGCAGTCAACTGTAATTTTGGTGACCTGGAATGTCCCATAATTATTGTAACTACACACGTATATCTGGATTTCAGAGGGAATATTTAGATGAAAACTAATAATGAGTCAGAATAATAGAACAAGGACAAAGAGACGTTGTTGGAGCAAGATCAGGGAGGATACTTGCATCATGATGAGTGTGATGGTCTAATTATTACAGTTGGTCACAAAGATCAAGTATCTTCCAGTTGCATCACGCTCAATTTGCTTACTCCTCTCCCAGACTGTAAATGTGCCCAATTCAGACATCCTTCAAGTAGAGAACCAACCGACCCATTATACAACCCGCCCAGCCCTTCTAGTCCCAGATCAGCTTGCGTTTCAGTCAAAATGTCAATCAGTTATTGGAAAAGGCAGACGGGCTGAACCACAAGCCAATCTGAGACCCTATTCGTGCCACTGAGACCAAAATGCCGGGGTATGGAGAGCCACAGGGCTGAGGACAGTGAAGCCTAGGAGACGGAGGATATAGGGTTGTGGGGGGAGCCCATCTGGGTTAGAACCTTATCCAACCACTGCAGGGGACCATGCAGGTGAATCTCAATCCAGCAGGGTGTGCTGGTCACGTCCTGGCGGTGGTACTCTGCTCCCCAGCCCTGAAACACATAAAAACACGACACACATTCTGGATTATTCCATAAGATTGTATGTGTCTTGTTTATAATAACCACCAATAATAAAATTTAAAAAAAGAAATTGATTTTTAACGTAACAAGTTAATAGTGTTTTATAAGTAATTTTTACAATTTAGGTTTATTAATGATTAGTTATGCTTTAATTTATGTTATTTTAACAGTTTATTGGTGCACATATCTTACCATTTTATTTATTTTATTAAGTTTTTCACAATGGTTACCAAATGAGTTTGAAACCTTTTAGAAACCATTTGTAAACCCTCAATTCACATGTTTTTGATGGCTATTATAAAGTTGCAACTGATGATTATAATACCTTGTTAATGGTTTGTAAAGCATTCATTAACATACAAACAACAAATGATCAAATAATCTTCTATATTATAGATCACCAATAAAATATATACAGTATGTGGCCAAATTAATGTTACTTGATTCTTCATAAGCCACTTAGTCATCATAATTATTTGCAACTTTATAATGGCCAGCCATCCAAATCTTATTTACAGAGAAAGGGGTCAGCTTAAACTAACACAATTAAGAAGGTGCATCAAGTAAGTAATCAATCAATTAAGGTTAGAAAGAAATGTTTCTTTAATTCTGATCATCTTACCTTAACAAAGCTCATGCGGATGGTACACATCTTGGTGAGCTCATAAACAGCCTCAAAGCCGTGGTTGACGGATTGGGCCAGCAGCTCAGCAAACTCCTGGTTGTTGAAAATCTTCAGGCTGCAGCCGCTGGGAATCTTACACACAGTTGTGGGATGGAAGCCGTGGTGGTAGTTACAGTTACGACTCTGGACAAAGATACTGCTATCACTCAGACATTCTGCATACACCTCCCCACCAACGTAGTACAGATGGACACCTGAGAGGAAGCAGGAGATAATAAAGTGTTGAGTCACCTGGAGAAGCACAGCAGTTGTGTCACTTTCATCAGCAAAAACAACAGCCACAAAACATCAGTGTAGTCATCTCAAAATCCATACACTAAAATGTTCAATTTGTTGATATTGTTCCTATTGACAGCATGAATTGATTTAGTCTCGTCTGCTGACAGTCAATGCTTTACAGTCATTGACAGGCTCTACATACTGCACCTTTGCCGATGTGCCGCCGGGTGTTCTCAATGGTGGAGTTACGGTTGACGTTGGAGAGCAGGCCGAGACAGAATCGGTTGCGGTTGTTGGAGGGATCTGTGAAGCCATCAACGAGCACGCTGGTGGAGGACGCCTGGAACGCCTCTCCGACGCGATTGTTAAGCTCGTAGTAAACAATAGAGCACCAGTGCTTGGGTTCCTCATAGGCCACAGGCTGCACATCTGTGCGGAAAACACATTAACAGGTCACAGGAGTGAGCTGAGTACACTGTACGCACAGAGACAGACGCAGACACATTTGAAGCACATTTAAGACTCCTCTGAGCAGACTCCTGGGCAGACAAGCTGCCAGGAGCCACTGATGCCAGCAGAGACTCAGCTGTAAATCTTACTCATCCGCACAATTATTTCTTCAAAATTGTCCCCCATAGCCCATAACAACGATTTTAATAAATATATAGGACCCACTTGCTACATTTGTATACATTTCAGTTGAGCAACATCAATGCAGACGCATCCTAAAGTATGCCAACTGTCTGAGGTCTGTGTGCCCGCCTTTATTGAGCAGAAAAACAGCCTGGCCATGCTCTCTGAGCGAGTGCCAGCTGGCCTCACTAACTCTGAGAGAGACGAATAAATCATGTTTATCTAAGCACATACTTCTCTGAAACTACCTCTGTAGCGTGGCACTGGTTAGCAGGTGTGTTTTGTCTGTCCCCTTCCCAGAGCTGGCCTACAATAGAAACTCGCTCCCCTGTACAGGATGCAGCTTGTGGAAAACTCCCCAAACTCCTGCTTCCAGCAAACATTTCAACACCTCTTTCCGCTATTGCTGTCACCATGTGTGGGCAAAATGTTTGGGCCTCGAGTGCATCATGAAACAGTGCTAATGCTTTGTGGGTCAGGTGTGGAAAACTAAAGTTCCATCCAGCTCTTATATCAATGTGAGGCAAGAGTTATTTAACTGTAAACACATGGATGGTATCTAAACACAGTCTAAGAAAGGCAAGGCTTAGACTGTGACGTCCATATGGAGAATGACAGAAGCCTCCACATTGGGGTATACAGAAAAACCACTCACACACACCAATATCTACTGTTTGACTCCCACCACCCCCTGGAACACAAGCTTGGAGTTATCAGAACACTGCAACACAGAGCTGATAACGTACCCACCAGCTCACAGGCCCAAGAGGAAGAATGCAAGCACCTGAGGGGCGCCCTCACAACTTGTGGTTACCCCAGCTGGACCTTTGTGAAGAAGGCAGCTGCTTCCAGAATGAAAACCAAAGTGGTTGAGAAAAAAAACAAAACAAGAGAAACAGCAAAAGTCATTCCATATGTGGCTGGGGTATCAGAGAAACTCAGGAAGATCTTCAACAAACACTGCACCCCTGTGTATTTCAAACCCAGTAACACACTCAGACAGAGACTAGCACATCCCAAGGACAGGATACGACAGAAAAAGCATCTGGTTTATGCTGTCCAATGCAACGAGGAATGCAAATAGCCTTGCCATGCCTAGCCTACATTAGAGAAACAAAACAACCACTGCATAAACGCATGGTCCAACAGAGGAGAGCTAACTCCTCAGGCCGGGATTCTGCTGTCCACTTACATCTCAAGGAGAAAGCCCACTCCTTTGATGACAACAATGTCCACATCCTGGACGGAGAGGACAGATGGTTTGAAAGAGGAGTAAAAGTCGCTAAACAGAGGAGGAGGTCTAAAACACCACTTATCTCCAATTTACAATGTGGCCCTTTCATCCCTTCCCAGGAGATTCAACAATCTAACCTCAAAGAACAACTGTTCACAAAAGTCTCCTGTGACTCCAACGACTGTCGTTATAACCCTGTAGAGCTCTAACAGAGTCGAAACCAACTTCCCACCAACGACTGTCACTCTAACGACTGTCGTTGGCACCTGAAGCACAAAGGGTTCTAGTGACATCATCAACCTTGTGTACGCCCTCACTAGAGGTTAAATACCTGGATCCCCACACCAGACCTTTGGACCAGCCCCAGCCTGGTCAGATGCATAAATGAACTGATGAAGCCTCTTGGATGAGAGGTGAAGCTTTTTCCAAGACAAACAACCAAGTCCAGTTGCTTTTGACTTAAATTTATTTGGGGATAACGATGACCTGGACAAATGAGAACATTCACAGGCTTTCTATTGATTGTAATAACATCATGCTCTCCAAAGTAATTTCTAAGATCTGAGAATGTGGCGATTCTGCTACAACCAAGTGTGACAGTGAAAGAAACCGGAACACGTAAGGAAGTCAGACAGCTCCAAGACCAGGTCCAGTCAAGTCCGAGTTGAGAAAAAATCCAAAGGCAGTCAAGACCAAGTCAAGAGCGAGTATTTCTTGTTCAAGACCATAGTTAAAAAAAATGTCTTTCTAATGCTAATAGTGATTAAGGAGTTAGGATGGCTCAATAGACAAGATTAATCTAACTTCTAACATCAAAAGAATCAATAGCTAAGTGAAAGACAATTCCTACTGTCGTCCAACAAGACACAAGACCAAGACAAGTGCAAGAAAGTGGACTATAACCCTGCCCTACTGTACTGTTACCTCAGTTAACATTAAGTACAATAGGTAAAAGGTGTACCAGGAAGTCAGTCTGTAAACTGTGATGGAAAATAATAATATTAAAATTCTTTCAAGTAAGCTATCTAACATGGGGGTTTGTTTTCAATCTTATTCCATTAGATCCCACCCATTAACTTAGCAAGTATAATTATCATAATTACTGATTATACTGACTTTTGAAATACCCTCAGATGGCTCTAGTGTCCAATACATGTACTGTATGGTCTATTATGTGTTCATGAATGCAGGGTTGCGATTGGTCTCTAGCACTATAAAGCCAAAACCACAAAGTCAAGATAGAAGCGATTATTGTCCCACATTTTAGATCCGAACGTTAGAGGTAATTAGGGAATCTAATCGTTAACAAGGCTCAACTCATTACCACCAGCAGAGATGACATGAGCCCCAGCTTTTATAAGAACTCATAAAACTGCTCTGAGGCCGGGCTTAATTTGCTGAGGCTTTGAGCTTCCCATGGGCTTGTACCCACAGACAGAGCCTCACTGTAGACTAGCAGATCCTTTCACTGCTCAGGTTTTATCTCACATGATATGGCATACCACCTCATCTGAGGTTTTTCATTCTTGTGTTGTATTTGGAGGTTGAGCACAAGAGGGAAAAATAGACTTCCCAGAAATCTTTGCACCTGCAGATCAAGGCGAGCAGGTGTTATTGTGTATGATATCACTGTGAACACAAGGACGGGTATATGTGTGCGAGATAGAAACTGTCATGGTTACCTGGCCGGTTGTTACTCTCTATAGGCAAGGGTGGAGCCAGTAGGTTGGTGTCCATTGGTTGGGGACAATCCTGAGTCATCTGCTCCTCTGGAGGCATGTATGCAGGAGGGGGGGTTTCTGCAAGAAGGGGACAAAAACAGTAAAGTGAGTTGTTGTTGTTGTACAGTACATAGGGAAAAGATAGAACAGTGGAAGAAAAGGTCACTGTTTGATTTCACCTGGCATCTGGAATGGACTGCCGGGGTCAGTGCTGGATGGTGAATGGGGGAAGGTGGCACTGCTGCTGCCGCTTCCTGGCGAGTTAGGGAAGCTGTTTCCCGGCGAATTGGGGAAATTGGGGGGCATTGTGTTTGCCTGACCAAAGGATTCCGGGAAGGTGGCATTCTGCGGCATGTGTGGTTCATTCTGCTGTAGAGGGTTGCGGAAGCGCGGCAACATTGTATGCTTGGCATTGAACTCGCTGTTCCTCGGTACCAACACAGGGGGAAGCACTGAGAAAAACATAAAAATGGTTAAAACAAGAAGTGCTTTGATGCATCAGCAGTTTTTCAACCAACCAATCACGTATGACCCTGAAAATGAGCATTATATGGGACCTAAAGCTTTTATTAACACATTTAAACAGTTACTTCACTGAGCACTATCACTGTGACTTTAACAAAAATAAATTTGTCAACCACCATACTGTTCATGACATGGCAGTTCCCCATTTAACATCTTTGTGTGTACGGGGTCATTGTCGGCAATGTTGTAAATCAATGAGCTGGTTTGTGGGGGATTTATGGCAATACTCAAGTTTTGCATCATTATTTCTATTTTGTTTCTTACTTACCTACATCGGTGTCTTTATCTTTTTGTTCTGTGATGTATGTGACTTGGCTACTGTGATTATTGACCACTGGGATTAACAAAGAATTTACACTTATTATTTCATTGTGTGTAAAAAGAATTGAGTTATTTGATTTCCAGCATGATACAGAAATATTGTTCTGGCATTCTCCATGTTTCTACAATCTGAGCGCAGATGTCCCTGCATTTTTCAAGTGTCAGCTTCCAGCCTGTTAGTCTTAGCTAGCAGTATTTGGCCAAAACTCTCAGGTTTCTGCTCTGAAAAGACATTTTGAGGCGAGCCATTCTTGGGGTAAATATCCTGGCTGATGTGAAGGCTATTCAGGTGCAGTATACACAAACCACAGAGATACGCTCCACTTCTATAAATACAGTACCTGCGCAGATAAATAAAGCTGGTGCTGAAATTTTAGACGAGGCCCGCGCTGCTATCAATGTTCCTGCAGGTAGCCCATGTGTGCTGCAGCGGGCCTATGCATCAATGTAGCAGTTTATTTAGTTGTTTATATGTGGAGCAGGTGTTTGGTTGAACAGTGACGGGAGATTGACAAGATATGTGTGTAGGCGGGTGGTTTTAGGGAAGAAGAGGAAGGGGGGCAGTGTGGACAAACAGGTGCTGTGGGATTTAATCACCTTAGCCCTCCGCCTTCCACCCGCTTCTAAAACAAAAAGTGTGCATGGCAGGCAACAACTCTTTCCTCCCATTGTGTGTGGGTGACTGGCTTCCTGTTCCAGTCATCGTCAGAGAACTGTGCAGTTGTATGTATTTGTCTGTGTTTGTGTGTGTATCCTGGTTTTCGTAACACGTGTGCAAGTGCAAGAGTGTGTGTGTTTAAATGTGCATAAATGTAAAAAAAAAAAAGGCCAGGAGCACAGAGCATGCTCAAAACAAAGCCCTCATTCTCCCCCAGATGGAATTTCCTGCTCCACACACACATGAACGAACACACACACTTGGCCCTTTACACACTTAGCACCCTGCACACAGCTGTTTCTGTCTTGTCAGCTGACCCTCATTTTCTGTTTAGTAAGAGGCCAAAGCATTTGATTTGTCTTGTTTCCACACTAACTTTCCTGTGAAGGCCCAGACGCTCTGGAATCTTTCTTTTTTATTTTTTTTTAATCTCTTTTACATTGTTAGTTAAACATAGTTTCATCTGAGAACGTATGTTATACAGCCTATTTGATTGACATGTAATCTATTGGAAGTTTTTATAATAATTATTTAAATAAATATATATATATACATAAACTTATAACATTTTGCTATAGTTTTTCTTGGCATTTTGCACATACAACAATAATTTCAGAAAACAGATAAGATATGTAGGGAAAAAAGTGAGGATCTTCATAAGTCATAACTGGAAAAAAAAAACAGGAACTTAAGGGTAGGACTAATACTTTACACACAAAAAAATTCCTGAAATTCAATTTAAATTAGTTTAGCATGGTTTGGGTGTGGGTTGGGGTGCCCCCGAAATTCAATTTGAACACAAATTCATCAAGTATAATAATACTGACAGTCGTGTCCTGGTTGATTAATTTAATAAGGTTATTACTAGGATTCACTAATTCAAGATAATATCACTCACCTGGACTGTCCACTCGTTTGTAGTGGTAGGGGTTGATGCACACATCCTTCTGTTTGGAGCCAAAGGGGTACTCGCAGCACTCCAGGGCCTTCAGCTCATGGTGGGACTGCAGGTCGGGCCAGCGCCACACCCGACAATAAATGACATGTGGCAGACCTTTCCGATGGGACACCTGCAGCCGTCCATCCAGGGAGCGGGGGATTGTCACACAGTTACTGGGCTGACCCGGGCAGCTGAGAGCCCTCTCCAGCTCCTCCATGGCTCCCTTTTTCTTTTTCAGTTTCTTAACCAGAGCATCCACAGCCTTTTCTGCCCATTTCTCTTCCTCATCTCCCTGCTTCCAACCCAGCAGTCGTTTGACCGCCGGGCTGGTGAAGGAGAAGAGCGAAGTGACGTTCATGTTGGACAAGCCGCCCTCCTCCCCTCTCCTTTCTGTCCAAACGAAGTGTGGTGGAAATCAGTCTTAGAAGAGAAAGGGTGAAATGCTGTGAGTGTTTGTCCTTTTGGAGATTCAGATAATCCTCAGCTTCTTCAGATGTAAGATCAGGTCCTCTTGAAAATCACTTACTAGAAGAAAAGGAGAGATTGGTTAGCAGCTAAAATGTATTTCTTTCATTTCAAACACCCGCCTGCAAGTCAGGGCTGCTTGCTCGGTCCTGTTGCAACAACGGTACACATAAACCTCTTCCCCATTTGCCTCACAAGCAGCACTAACATCTCACCAGAAGATTGTCAGAACAATTCTTGATGGGGCGATGGTGTCACACTTATAGCCGTTATGGCCATGTCAGTCATCATGGCTTCTGGGAAACTGGCAGAGGAGTCACAACGGGCACCCTCCTGTAAACGTCCACCCCAACCAGGCATTCTCCAGATAGCTTTCTGTCTGTATGGCTTGTCACATTACCACCACTCACTAATGTCATTTACAGTAAAGAACTTCAGTATGTAGCCTACGCAGCCTGCAGGTTTAACACCTTATTCACTTTGCAGACATGTATAGTCTTTCACAGGTGCGCCACTCTGTCAGTGTCTTCATCATCTACTTCATACAGTAGCTATATGGCGGCTCAAACTGTTTGGCCTATACATCATCAGTAAATAATTCACAATCTTAAAATTTTGTTTTTCTTTTGTCTAAACATCTGCACAAAACACTGATTATTATTAATTGACTAATTGTTTCAGCTTTAGATGCAATTTATGATTATGTTCATTGCCAATTTGTATGTTGTCTTTTTCTTTAAATAAATTATGCAAGTAATTTAGTCCATGAAAAAAAGAAAAAAACCCTTACAATTTCCCAAGGCCAGATTTACAATAACATACTGTTAAACAGACAAAGGCTAATCCTCCCATTTGAGAAGCCAGAATGATTTAGAATCTAAATGACTGCAAGATCAATCTGATATCATAATAGCAATCAATTCATTTTATGACATTAGACCAATCAGTTACCAATGACTAATTCTTACACTAATGTAAACAATTTTTTTCAGAAGTTGAGTGTAAAAAAATTTCAGAAACTCATGAAAGATATCAGCCACAATTTTTAAAAGCACATGGTGGATTCTTTAATTTGCTTCTTTGTACAACCAGCACCATTTCAGCTCTAACTAAATTACAAATATATTGATATTCTAATACTCAATATACATTGATTGAGTACTTTATCTATATTGCCAACCCATAGTTTTTACTTGATTTTGAAATCCTCTATTTTTACCTCTCACACTCACAACTCAGTAACCGCTATAGTTTTTGCCTGACGACTCTGCATATATGTGAAATCTGAAAAGGTTTTTCAGATGGAGACTTTCAATGAGCCGCCTGCTGAGGAAAATGTTCTATAAAACTTCAACACAACCAACCAACAAACACGGGTTTTCGGCAGGAATCTGGCAATGTGCAGGACAATAAAAAGGAAGTGCATGTGGATCCCAAGATAAATGTGCCCATTCACTCGGGTCCTGAAACAAGAGCACATTGAGCCTTTCCAGTTCCACCTTCTTTTCAAGTTTTTTTTTTCTGAATGCAATTAGGGAAGATAAAAACATAATTATGATTGAGGTTTTGCGTTGCACAAATGTCCAGATGCAATTTTTAGAATCATAAAGCTTGTCAGAAATCCACCACCTTTTATCTGCACTGGCTCATGGCTGAGGATGCATCACTCTGACTGTAAAGCCTGCAGTATATTGGATTTCCTATGTGCAGGAACAAATACATCATCAAGACTGCTCTGTAGTTATTCTTGGCCCTTCAGATTATGGGATGAATAACGATTTCTATCTTTGTCAGCTACTGCATGTGTAGCCTTCATCATACTGACAAACAGACAGGGAAGTTTGATGAGAACAGGTGTTGTTAAGGTGTTGTTAACGTGTGTGTGTGTGTGTGTGTGTGTGTGTGTGTGTGTGTGTGTGTGTGTGTGCGTGTGTTGTGGGGGCCCTGGGCTCTTACTATTGCCAACCACACTGACAGGAAATCAGCAAGTTGGACCTATACTTAGCTTAGCCATCTGAATTACACTGGCTAATCGAAAGTGACAGTGAACTACTAGAGGGTTTAGGTCAGGGTTAGGGTCAGGGTCAGGTTATGCATTTAGTTGTGACGGTTAAGATCTTTGTCAGCTACTGCATGTGTAGGCTACATCATACTGACAAACAGACAGGGAAGTTTGATGAGAACAGGTGTTGTTAACGTGTGTGTGAGTCTGTGTGTGTGTGTGTGTGTGTGCGTGCGTGCGTGCGTGCGTGCGTGTGTGCGTGCGTGTGAGAGAGAGATCAAGGGAAAACATATCTCAACAGTGATATCCCTTGTGCCTCAAGACCCCACTATGATATCACAAACTACTAGCATCCTATTACTAATACAGAGACAGGAAACAGGCTGCACAGTTATAGTATGTCTTCATATCTGTCATCGCAGTACAGCAGCGACATCACTTCCTCTTGCTGAGAGCTGCAGGTTTTTCCAAAGGTGTAGGGTGGGAGAGAAAAAAGCTGTTTCCTACACTGACTTTTATCTTCCTTTCTCACTCTCTCTCACCGGTTTTCTTTGTAGTGAACTGTTAAAAGTGGAGGAGGATGGGTCAGAAATGTCATGGGTGTGGCTTCTGTTCCCGCCAGTTCAGTCATTGAAGTACATAAGATTTATTGCAGTATGTTATGTTGCCTAAAACTTAAAAAACCTAAAACTATTCTCGCTATCAGTACTGGGTATCATTTGAATTTTTTTATACTAAATGCAGACAATATCTGACTTCAGTACCAATGCCAATTACTCTTATATCTTCTTTTGGTACCTTACTTTGAGGAATATAAACACGTCTGGGATTGCTCGACTGGGAAGCGATTTCAGGATGCTGGGCCTTATCAAAAATCCTTGCATATGATTGGATAGACCACTTGTATGTCATCTTTATTGATGTGCTACTTCAACCACTCAAATCAAAACCAATCTGTGATGCTGTTGAGCGACGCAGGGAAAAGCCAAACAGAACAGCCGACATCGTTTCCACAAAAGCCTTCAGAGCCGTTCTATGGTGTTCATCACGGGTGAAATAGCAGCGTCGATGTTGACGGCTGCTTCCTCGATGTGAGCTGGCAAAGTCGTTTCTCTGCTGAGTCACATTATTAAAACCCCGCCCAGGAATTCTGATTGGCTCTACCATTTCTTGCGGACCCTGAAATCACTTTCCTATCGAGCAAGTCCAGATAGTTGAGTGGAGCTAGGCGGATTCAAGACGGAACCAGGCGGAATGAAAGTCATCTGGCGAGTCACGTTACAATAAAAGGGGCTTGAGGTTCAATTCCCAACTGTGATTAGAAATGTCAAGGTTATGGCCTCTGCTCACCCCTTGTTCTGCCGTGGAAGTTTCTGGATTTCTGTGCTGTTGTCTAAAACTACATGTATAAACTATTCTCACTATTTTATTATAATATCATTGAATATTTTAAAATTTTCAAAGGCCAATGTTTCACACTACATTGTGACCTTGTCTGATGCACAACTGACTCAGCACATCTTCACAAAAAGCAAAAGACATACTTGAGCGCTGACTGTGGAGCACAACTATAAAGTTCTAAAGGCATTAACTGCAATATCATCTTTGTACCACAGTCACCAGTCAGACAGACGGGGAGTCTTTTTGATCCACGTCCAGCCACAAAGCTGCTTTGATGGCCACTCAGTCACAGCCAGTGCTATCGGCACAAGCTCAGGACTAGCTGCAGAAAGACAAGCTTTAATCCATTTCAGATGGAAGATTCCAGAAAGTTCGTAACTGCAACATCTGGAGCAGGTTTCACAACCCTTTGCTGTCATTCTGCTCCAGCTGGAGACCATATCTCTTGGATATTTCCAACCCAGACAGTTAGAAATATCTGACAGCTGGCCCGACCGCATGCTTATTTAAAGGGTCTGATATGGCTTTGTGTTGGTTCTTAGGACAATGCTAGTTTAGAGTTGTCTGTGAGGCAGTCAAAATATAAAGGCGCCATAGTGCCTCCCTCTTCCTATACCTATGTATAGACTGGGATGTTCTCATGAAATAAACAGGCTTTTTTTGCACCAAATGGTCTGTCAAAACAAAATCTGAAAACAATAAATGAATCTCAGATCTTTTCTGAATGCAAAATAAAAGTCCTTCATTTTACCACCCTGACAGATCTTGATCCTAGCTATTTTCACTCATAAGTTTGAGCCTTGGTTGATCACTAATACCCTTGTGATGATACTGAAATTGAAACTGATCACGAACCTGATTATGTTAATGTCAGCTGATTAATGTTTGCAGTCCAGAATAAAGAAAACTGCTGACTTTGTTATTTCTGTATAAATTGACTAAAACAACCAATAAAGCTGTGTTGATGTCATTCATACTTTCTCAAAGATGAAGCTATTTCCCTGGCACTGATGACAGATGACACCCCCATTCTTAATCCCACCTATAAAGCTCTGATTTGTTTATTTTTTTCCCAATTTAAGTAACAGCTGACAAAAACATTAGACCTGAAAATATGAAAAGTGGACCATAATTTATATTAATTGATAACAGTTCCCTTTACGTCTGAAACTATGAATTACTATTGATTGTCCATTTAGGTATACTTCCAGTTTTGTCCAACAAACAGCCAAATAATTTACACGACTAACTGTTTATCATTCATTGTGCATTCATTTTCTGGTGCTTGACCTATCAACATTTATTCCTTGCATCAAATATCTATATGTAGTCATCAACCTTTGAGCCTCATCACACATGTCTCACACAGTCAATGAAGAGTCACACAGATGCCTGCAGTGGCCTTGGCGGGTGCTCTGCTCCCTATAAAAGCTGAAACACACACCATCATTTACACAACAGCTCCATAAAAAACACTCTGACATTGCCTGCAGCTGAGGCCAGGCAATGCTCTCTCGCTATTGTGTTAGCGGTAGCTTGTTATGGTCATCAGTTAGCCCACCGGACAGAGACTGAGGCTAATGGGAGCACAGAATGGGATCATGCGACACTGACAGGCGGAGGCTTTGACCGACCTGGTGCGAGCCGTTAGCCACTACACTAGCCCCATGGATCATTTTGCACCGCTCCAGTGTCTGTTAATCAATTTAGGCATTGGCTGTGTAGGATGAGGAGGCAGTAATGATGCTCTCTGGACCCTCCCGAGGGACGGAGCATTATAAAGAAGCTACATTATTTATCAGCAGGGTCCTGGATGGGGCCTCCATTAGCCCCCGCTCAATGGAGTCACTGGCTATAAACATAGAAGTGCAGGAAGAGAGAGAGTGGAAGATAAAGAGAGAGAAGGAAAGGGGGGTGATGCAGAGAGAGAAAGAGGGAAAGTGAGATTGACGGCAAAGCCAGAGACGTAAAACAGAATGATTGTTCTGGAGAGAGAGAGAGAGATGGAAAACACTCGTATATCAGGTCTCTTCACTGCGCACTTCTCCATTAAGTGCCTTCAAGGGTCGTTAGTGAGTAAAGAGTAACACTACAAGGATGCAATATATGCTTTTTCACAAATGCAAATCCTAGCAATGCAGCACTGATGTATGAGAGCATCTCCAGAGTAGCAGCTGTCGCAAAGTTAAATATCGCTTGAGGCCAGACAATGAGCTATATCACTGTTTTACATCTTTGTAAATTGAATATCTTTGGGGTTTGGACTGTTAGTCAGACAAAATAAGATATTTGAAGATGTCCCCTGGCTCTGGAAAAGTATGGTGCGCATGTCTCTATTTTCTGATATTTTATAGGATAGATAGATTAATCTGACAATAAAAAATTATTGTCAGATTAAGAGACAATCACCTTTTTATTTATTAAACAAAAATCAAACTTCTCAAAACATTTTTAGCAATTTTGATAATCAATTAATCGCTGAAGTAATTTTTCATGCAAAAGTGTCAGAAAATGCTGTTTATGGTTCTTGCTTTTCTATTTTATATAATGGTAAACTGAATATCTTTGGGTTCTCGACAGACAAACCAGGCATTCAAAGGATTGGGGGCTGACTTTGTCATTATTTTGACATTTTTAAGACCAAAAGATTAATCAAACAAATAATCAGCAGAGTAATCGATACGGGAAATAGTCGTTAGTTGCAGCTAGGGTTAAAATGTGTCTAAAATTGATAAAATTAACCTAAACCTGGAACAATATGATCGAGGAACAGGAATACAAATTTCAAATCATTTTTAAATAGGACCCCTTAAATTTTAAAAATGGTTCTGGCAAAATATGGTTGAAAAAACAATATGTCAGTGCTCTCTGGTGACTAAACATGCCATGGCGACATACCTTTGGAGTTTCCGAACTGCAATTTCTTGCTAATTATTGGCCAAAATCCAATATATCTGTGATAACCTAATATAATTAATAATCAGCCCATCATGAGCTCAACTATTACTGTGTCAATCGTTTCTTTTCTGTGTCAAAAAACTGTTGAGACTCAATAGCCCACTGGTAGCCTGCAAATCTAGATATTTACCACAGCAACTCATGTCTTATGAAACAGTCAAGGAGCAAAGCTTGAAATAATCCCAGTCAGACGTGAGGTGCTGCCCTTAGTGACTAGACATGGAATTGATCTGGGAGGCTCCTTAAACTTGCTGCGGTCACTTTACCAACACATACACAGCTCTGACCTGGTAAAGATCACGCTGGCGTACGAGTGAGAGAAATCTAGCTAGTCACACTTCTTTCCGCACAACAACAAAACAAAATAGACCTGACTTTAAAGGGCTGAACTGGGATCAGATTCTTTACGTCCCAGACACACCAGTCCCACACACGACTGCAGACATAACTAGCAAACACATGGGGTTTCAAGCAGCTATCTCAACCATGCATGGCACTCAGTGTTGGGTTAGTGTTGTGTTAGGGTGGACACCTCACCCCGACACATGGCAGGCTATGTTGTACAGGCCGCACAGACACACAGGAGGATTTTGACGTTGTTCACTACTGTTGTGACTGACTCTCTGGATACAGGAATGCTGCTAACCTATATTTACACCTTGTTGTTGAGTAGTCTTTGCCTTTGCCATGATCATAGGTAGATAGAAAATAATGTTTGACTTATACAAAGGCAAATACAATGTTGTGGTTTGTAAGTATAAAGAAGGAAATGAAGCTGATAAGATCTGACAATCACATCTGCATTGCACTTTATTTAAGAGGCTTCACCCCTGATGTAATACTAACCCTGTCATTTCAATCCTATAAAAACACCATTTGTTTAATTTTCAAACCAAATTTAAAGCCGCATACCCTGAGAACTCAGGAGCGATAAAACAATTGGAAGTAAATCACAGACAAGGACAAATTCCTGTCCTTTGGGTAATCTGATATGTCATCTTCAATAATGTCAGGGGATCTAGCCTTAGCTGCTGTAGGTCTCTCCCTCTCCCTCTCCCTCCTTTCTCCCTCTCTTTCACATACACAGAAACAAATTCATAAACACACAGACTAAAACCCCACACCTCCTGTGCAGCACACTAGTGCACCAGCGGAGAAGAGCCTCAGTAAGCCTGCATGATCCAACACAGTAAAGTGTTTCAAACTTAAAGGGGATGGCATGGGTGAATTTGTCACCAAAGTGGGGAAATATACTGCAAGTTTACTTCTTTATTGACATGAATGATGCAAAAAGACCACAGGTCAATCCACGTCCAGCAGTTTAATGAACCAAATAAACCTATTTCATGAGCTTACCACCATACAGTATAGAGCTGAAATGATAATTATTCAATAATTTAAGACTTGTGTCAAGGAAAAGACATGCTGATTATTCACATAAGGTGAGACTCTCCGGCTTATCGGTTTCATATCATAGTAAAATGAAAATGTGTTGGGTTTTTTTTTTAATTAGAATTGGACTGTATGAAAAGTGATAAACATTTTTCACAATTTTAAGACATTTCAAAGATGCAATTCATTGTGCAGACTATGACACATCCTGTCGCTTGATGAACCAAATATCCCCACACCATGTGTTTTAATAGCTGCAGTTGTATCTGTATTCCCTCCTGAATAATCAGTGCACTGAAGTATGCCTATACATTAATGGTGCTACTACTGATACCAGCTTCAAAGTGATTTGACACCAATGTATTTGAGTCTAAAGGCAGCACTCCCATACAAAATCACATTTTCTGTAATATACAGTACGCTAACCTGCATTATAACAAGACTACTATAGTTCTTTATCAAAACACGGATGTTTTCAACACGTAATTGTCTTAACCTCTCATGAAGATGAGGCTAAA
The DNA here is from genome assembly GCF_963691815.1 of Echiichthys vipera. NCBI lineage: Eukaryota > Metazoa > Chordata > Actinopteri > Perciformes > Trachinidae > Echiichthys > Echiichthys vipera. Next base: position 11,109,880 of record NC_139827.1, read on the forward strand.
TGTAGCAGCTCCAGTGTGAAACTGAGTAAAAGCAAGAAAGAAAAAAGTTTGAAGCTGCCAAACTGACACACTGTTGCGTTGATAACCACCGCCGGGATCTACTTCGCTACAAAGAGAGCCATGCACACGACAACAAGTGAAAATACAAACAAAGAAACTTTTCATTTAGCATGTTGAAAAAGAAAAGTTTACAGTACCTTTTCTTTCTCTGCAGCCCTTCTCTCTCTCTCTCTCTTTCTCACTCCCTCTCTCTCTCTCTGCCTCCTCCTGTGTGCTCTCTCTGCCTGTCTTGGGTCTGCTCGGCCTGGCGTCAGTGAGTCGCGGAGCCGTCTCACCCTCCGCTGAGCGCCAGTATCACGCCGCGGGGATGCAGCCCCGACAATAACAAGACCTACTTTTCACACATCTTAAACATCTTCATTGACTGTGTGGAAATGGATTATGTAACTGGGAAACAATGCGGGTTTCTTTTTAAATACGAAGAGCTTCTCACCACCGGATAGTTTGTTGCGAAGGTGGTGAAATGTTACTTGTTTGATGCAGTTTAGAGAGAAAGCAAACAGAAAGGGAGTCTCTCCATTTCAGATGCTCCCAGAACATCCCTGCAAAATGTGGGATAGTCGTTTGAATTTGCTCTTTTCTGCATGTATTACCAGTGACTGCACAATGAGGAACTGTGAGGATTTTCTCTGCTCTGACTTGCACTCTTCCCACCATGGTACCTCCAAAAATACAGTAAAAAATGATCTCAAATGGGGACTAATAGGACAAAAATAGACTTATTACTTCCAAACAAATACTGCAACTCCAGTATATGAAATGCTTGATCCATGCAGATGCATTCATTCTTCCTCTCTGTGATTTTATTAAATAAAGCGGCTCTTCTTCTCTAAACTTGGCCATTAATCTTGCATGAGCTTTAACAGGCAGCTCTGTGGTTTAACTGTGAACTCCTGAACTGCACCGTGTTCAGCCTGTCTCTCAGTTTCCCTCTCGCTTTGATTGTGATATGATAAGCACTATTTATGTTGTCAGAAGAACAAAAGTGTCCAAGAGCGGGGTAAGTACAGGAGCATGCTTACACATGCCATCATCTCAACTTCAAAAATGCACACACACTAACTAACAAACTAACCCCTGATTCAGGCTTTTACATTGATGGGATAAGTTTGCAATGTCAAGAGTGAAACTTCTAACAGTGTCTCATTAATCTTGCATGATTATGCATGAAAATAGCCTTCAGGCAGGACAACAGCTGCAGCAGCAGCAGCAGCATCAGCAGCAGCAGAGGACATGAAGTGTCATTTCCTCAGAAATGAGATAAATCAGTCAAGGTGCAGAAATAACGTCCTATTTAAGCATAATTCAGAAAAGCTTTTGATCAGATATAGTATCTGATCAAAACAGAGTTGAATTCCCTGTTATAAAACGATTTCATAGATAGGCCTACATAAAGTTAAAATCCCTGATGAGTAGGCTACAATATAGCATATAAAAATACTTTGTTACATACACCACAGGTATAGGCTATGAGTGAAAATGATGAGAATAGCCTAGTACAGTGTAATTATTTAGAAACATAGAACCAAATAATAGACATGTTGTTAATGCAGTTTTAATGTAATGTAATACAAAACACAAACAAGTCTTTTCAGTTTGTTATGTTGTTGTTGCAAGTTTTGATTGATCAAGTTCAGGGTTGCCGCGGTGAGGAGGGACTATATTATCTTGAAGACAGGCGGAGGGAAACGTTCAGAGCGGAGGAGGCTCCTGGCGTAGGTGACGTCACGGCGCTGGCGACAGAATGTCTGAGTGAGGCGGGAGCGAGCGGCACGTGAATAAATCTGGGAAAACAGTGCGAGGAAGGGGGAGGGAGAGGAGGGAGAGGAGGGAGGGGATGATGATGGTGATGATTATGAGTAGGAATAGAAAGAAGGCTCCCCGAACTTTTTATAGTTAAAGGATTCCCCTGCAACACACACACACACACACACACAAACACACATACACACAAAACAGGCAACTGCACATTCATTTCACTATACATTTACAGGCCTAATGCTTATAAGGAAGTGGCCACTGAGTTTATAAAGACTCCATCAGACTTTATGGCATGTAATCTCATTATATTAGTGCAATCAACTGCTAATAATTCCATAAAGATACTTTTACTTTGATGTTTGTAGAGCGCACATCTTGGTTTTAACACTGGATTCGGTCTACTCAAGTATATTCTATTATTGGTGAGTGACAAAGTAAATTTACTTAAGAGCACTTTAGAGGAGGGGTGTCCAACATGTGGCCCGGGGCCCAGTTCCAGCCTGCTAAAGGGGTCCAATCTGGACCAGTGGATGATTTTGCAAAGTGTGAAAATTGCAAAGGTAATTCATTCCAATTTTTCAATTTTCATATTTGTTCACTGGGGCACCGTCCTTCAATAATGATTTGAGACCCTATTATAGCCTGTTATAGGTCCAACATGCCTACGAGGCCGGCTGGACTTTGAAGTTAGTTTGACATAGTGGCCAAACGGTGGAATTATACCTCCACGTCAGTCAGGTTATATCATGGGGCCCAAAAATACTTTTCTCATTGACTTACATACTGTACATACCAAGAGACGTCTTAAAATCCTGAATCATTTTTTTCATGTGTCAACCCCCGCAAAATGACTCAGGCGGTTCATCATGTGTTTTCTAACTAGATTGTACTTTAATTGTTGATGTTTACAGAATAATCTTCTTTACACTAAAAGAAAAGGACAATTTTGGATGTATTGTTATATATTATGCGATGGTGGCTCATGAACTAAAATGAGCTTGACACCCCTGCTTTAGAGGTACTTGCACTTTACTTTGGCCTTTTCCATTTTATGTCACTTTATTCTTCCACTCAAGTGCATTTCAGAGGCTGGGCAATCTTTTTATATATTATATTGATGTTGTGACATGCGATCAGATGTCTTAGATTTTGAATTTGAATTTCATGACATGTGTTGTTCCTGGTTTTAAAGGCTGCATTACAGTACAGTGATGTAACCCGACTTTAGGAACTTACCAGACTGTTCTAGCTGTTCTGTTATTTGCTTTTATCCACTTTGTCACTATATCCACATTACTAATGATTTGTTATCAAAAATCTCACTGTGTAGTAGATCCTGTTATGTGAAGCACACACCTGCACGCCGGACCTCAAAGGAAATTAACTATTGGGCTTTATTATGTTTTATCCTTTGGATAAATGTAGAAAGATATCCTGGTGAGGCTGTGCATTTATTATTTATTTATTTACAATATGTCATATATTTTTTATATTGTCAATAAACTATGTCAGTAATTAAATCAATTAAAAATATTGTTATCATAGTTATTTTACATATATAACATATAATCAGCTCATACAATATTATGCACTGTTATATTGTTAGCTACCCAATATTATACAAGATGTATAAAACGTATCTCGATCTCCACCCCTTACAATATAAAGTAAAGGTAGCAATGTAGCAAAATACTCGATTAGTGAAATGAATCTTGTCATGGAGTATTTTAACATTGTATTGCTACTTCTACATAAAACAGTGATAACCAGAGTCTCGCCAGGACACCAAAACTTTAATCTAGACAGACAGACAGATAGATAGATAGATAGATAGATATATAGATAGATAGATAGATAGATAGATAGATAGATAGATAGATAAACAGATAGATAGATAGTTAGTTAGATAGATAGATAGATAGATAGATAGATATATAGATAGATAGAAAGATAGATAGATAGATAGATAGATAAACAGATAGATAGATAGTTAGTTAGATAGATAGATAGATAGATAGATAGATAGATAGATAGATAGATAGATAGATAGATAGATAGATAGATAGATAGACAGATAGATAGATAGATAAACAGATAGATAGATAGTTAGTTAGATAGATAGATAAATAGATAGATAGATAGACAGATAGATAGATAGATAGATAGATAGATAGATAGATAGATAGATAGATAGATAGATAGATAGATAGATAGATAGATAGATAGATAGATAGATAGATAGATAGATAGATAGATAGATAGATAGATAGATAGACAGATAGATAGATAGATAGATAGATAGATAGATAGATAGATAGATAGATAGATAGATAGATAGATAGATAGATAGATAGATAGATAGATAGATAGATAGATAGATAGCGTATGTGAATTTTATTTTACCTGTGTTCTTACACCTACTTCATCTTTATTTAACTAACTTTAAGAGTTTATTGTTTACTGTTTATTGTGTTTTTATACTTTCTGTATTTATTTAGCTGAGAGTTTATTGGTTATCTTATACTGTATTTTTTTTATACCTCCCTTGTGTTTTTGTAAGCTGCTGGAAATTTAATTTCCTTGCGGGAGTCATCCCAAAGGGATCAAGTCTCTAGATAGATAGATAGATAGATAGATAGATAGATAGATAGATAGATAGTTAGATAGATAGATAGATAGATAGATAGATAGATAGATAGATAGATAGATAGATAGATAGACAGACATAATTTGGGAACCATTGCAAGAGGCACAAATAAAATATTACAGATGCTCAGATGCTTTGTTGGCATATTGAATTATTCAGCTGAAGAGTGGAGGCCATCCTGTCTTTATAATGTATAGCCGCAGCCTAAACGCAAATATTTGAATTTTTTTAAGGGTCTAACATGAAGAAAATTACATTTTACATTACACAAATTCAATAATGTAGTTGCTGGGGTCGGGATTATGTGTGCACTAAAAATGAAAATCAATTACAGTTGCATGTACGGGTACTTCACTTACTTATTATTGTTGTATTAGTGGCAAGGATGCTACTCAAACAATCACAAAGAGAGACCTTAGCAGTAATAGCTATGACAGCTGATACTGTAATGCATTTTTATCTCACTTATTATTCACACTGAAGACTCAATATTGCTATCCTGGTAAAACAGCAACACAAAGCCTGTTTCATACATATTCTGAACAGACAAAGAGACGGTGCAGTTATGTCATATGGCCTTGGACTGTAGCGGTAAATACTGAATGTGGATTCAATTAGATGACAGTCCCCATTGTTGAGCCATCACACAGCAGGACACCAACCACTGATGGAGAAGAGAAAAGGCCAACAGAGTGGTCAGCTTCTTCTCATCTCTCTAAGCTGTAGTACATTTCACCTGTAGTTGAAAGTGACACAGTAAACTCCTGGTAAATCTAAACCCATGGCAAGACATGGGGAGATATTGTATAATGACTGTATGATAAGTTCATCACAACCTCCATGGGATTTCCTCATTAAGCTACGAACGCACTGTGGCAGCCTGTCTTCAGATGAACCAAACTGAGTGGCGTCAAGTGTATCGTCCTGCTGAAGCTCTGCCCGTCTCATGTATGGCAAACCACTGGTTTAGCTTGACCCTCCTACATAAACATCTGCCAAAGTTCATTGGGTTCAAAGCTGATAAAAGATCATAAATGGTCAGTTCACTGTAGTGACAATAAAATATGCATCATTTTGTGAATTCCAATTGATTAAATTGGAATTTGTTAAGAATTATATTGTGATGAAAATGACGTAAAATCCAAACTTAACACATAATGTATGGTTCAATTGTTTTGTAAGAGATATAATGAATACATTGCCTCTTAATTAACAAATAAAATCAAGAGCTGTAATTAAGTCTTACATGCATCCCACATAGGACCGTAATCAAAACTGTCTAATAATGAGTTACCTTGTCATTTCATATAACTGGTTGTAAAGAGCCTGTATTATCACAAACTGGACCAAAACTAAAAAGAAAAACTAAGCACCATTTTTGCCTTTGTCTGGAATAATGAAAATCCAACCACAGGTGTAAAAGCACAATCAGAGTTTAAACAGACTGTATCTAAAGATGGATGACGAAGCTCAACTGTACAAAGGTAAAGTCAAACTATCCCAGATACAAGTCTATCAATCGCAGCTGTCAATCATGAAGTTTCACCCTGCTTTTAAAGCATTGAAATAACTTCACTTAAAACCAGACTTCAATGTTAATCAGCAGGATAAGAACTACCTAAAATGACATCCAAGTGCCATCCTCTAACATGACACACACAAAAGAAGATAACCTCAACAGAAAATAGGTGAAGGATCCCTCTTGGTGTCGTGCATTCACATCTGACAGAAGTAACGGTAGTACAAGTATATTTGAAAAGATAGAATGATGTTATAGGTAAATAAAATACAAACATATAACATAAACGTGATAAATTAGAGTGTGTTTAATGTAAATATCTGCACATAATTCACAGCATCACGGAATCATGTCTAAAGCATATCATTGACTTTTCATTCTGGTTGAAAGCTACTAAATGTACCTTTGAGCTTTGATTATTTTGTTACACATACTGTTCCCAAAGCTCAGGAATAATTTCATGCTGCAATTTCATTTCTCATTCTGTCACCTCAGTGTTCTTTGGCAGTAATTCCTGTTCTACCGTCCATTGCAAAAATCACAATCATTCATCCAATCATTGGAGGAGAGGAAGGATGGATAGCTATCTTGAGGGAGCAGAGAAGCTGCTCCCTCAACCCAAAACAGGACAGGAACTGCAAGGCCAACATGTTGCCTGTAAAATATGTAGACAGAACATTAACATTTGAAACACTTAATAGTAAGCTCTATTAGGTCAGGGTTCATGAAGAGCGGGAGCCATTTAGAAACTTTGGAGCGCTGCCTGTCTCTAACCAGACGGAGGAAGAGCGGACTCACGGGTTAGGATTGATTACAACATTAACACCATAGACTTCCATGAATTAGCACGGGGTTGAAATGCTTAACGATGAGTGACACAAGTGTTAAGATGACACTCCTTCATACATGCAATTCATTTTGCCATCTGAGGGCTCTTGGCAGGCCCATCAGATTTTTTGCAGCAATGCGAGGCATGGCAGCAGTGCATCAGGCCAGCTCACATTTCAAACGGGTGGCTCATTTTTGCAAGTCCTTCTAGAAATAATGTCTGGGGTGGTAATATTTGAATACTGTCTCCAGGGGCTCTCAGTTTTCCTCTTCTACCTTCATTGCACAGAGACAGAGGATGCACCAATCAGAGGGGGGCACTACCTTAAGTCCTACTAGCTTGCATCTCTGGTCACGATATGTCCGATTACATGCCGTGAAGTTCATTGACAAGCTGCGTGCATGATGGGCATTCATCTTAAGTTAATATAACAATAGACTTTTTCCACAGTTTCGCAAACACACTTGACTGATTGTTCTCACAGGCCTTTTAGATGTTTTATTACTTGTCCTTTCACTAGACAATGCTGTATTTCCAATCTAAGCCCACTGTGTAAAATGAGACTCCCTCGAGGAGTGTGTGTGCAACCCCCCACCCTCACACATGCACACAGTTCACCCCCAGCAAAGAGATTCCATGAGGCTCAGTATGGAGGGTGGTCTGCCCTGGTTTATTGAGTAGAAGTGGTCGAGTCTTGGAGGGGGTGAGGGGAGCGTCTGACAGCAGCTGTCACAGTCACTTGTTAGATGGGACAGTTAACTCTACATAGCACAGCTGTCAGTCAAAGCAGTCACGGCACATTTTGCCAAAGGGGGTGGTGACACGATGAACTTCAACCAACTGCCGACGCTTGTTGACACATGGCAGTGCACCTGTATGTTGGTCAGCTGTCCCTCTCTATACAGGTGCAGCCTCAGAACCATTTATTAAGGATGTGTCTTTTGTCTTATAAAACATATTGCATTTGGACGGTGTCATCTGTGTTTGTGTGAATTTCCTTTAATTTGCAAAGAGCTGCAAGTCAAGTGAATTATGAGACTCCAAATTGCCACAGGGTATTCTGCTTTGACCTGCAAAGGATTGGCATCCAGGGGGTTTCCCTTTGGTTAATTAATTTGTGCCGGAGGTTAAACTTTTGAAGATCCTCTGAGCTCAGCTTCTAAGCAGAGGTTCGCTGATACCTGCTAGATACAACACATTTCTGTTAATATTTTTTTGTCAGTTTTGCCTTCATGAGACAGTAGCAAGAAATGGAACATACAGAATTATTATGCTAAGAAAGAGGTTGCGGGTACAAGCGGCCAAAATGGGTTTTCTCAGGAGGGTGGCTGGAGTCTTCCATACAGCGTGCTCACACTATCCTTTTGGCCGCGGCCAAAACCGGTTTTTCAGCTAAAGCCTAGTACCTTTAGATACCGCTCACACTATCCTCCCGGACCGAGACCCGGACTTTAGGGTACTTGTCCCCCCTCCCTCTCCCCCCCGCGCCCCAGCCCCGTTTGTACTCACACTACCAGGGCCTCGGCCAATGCTTCTTGCTGTCCATACGCCTTCAAGCCGTAACACGTCACACGCATTGATCGCGTGTGTGGCTTTGTTTACAAATCTTTCCATAGACCTCGGAGTTTTTGTGCGTCTTGTCGACTGTTTTTGAATATTTTCATCCGACCAAATCTGCAGTAAACACAACGTGAACCTTTCACCACCATTGTTGTTGTTGTTAAATGTCCGCGCATGGTCCGTCCTTCTATTTACATGTCCGAACAGGCGGACATAACGCTACTGCCGTAGGGCTCGTGCTCGTGCGCGTACACGTGCGCACGCTCGTGCTCGTACATGTGCAAACGGCTCCGCTAAAGCCCACCTCTTTCAAGCGGGCCGTGGCGGCCCAGCTGGCCCCAGTTGAGCGCGGAGCGGGTGCGCTCACACTACTTAAAGGTACTAGACTTTAGTTGAAAAACCGGTTTTGGCCGCGGCCAAAAGGATAGTGTGATCAGGCCCTAGAGATAGGGTGAGAAGTTCAGCCATCCGTGAGGAACTCGGAGTAGCTGAAAGCGTTGAAAGGAGCCAGTTGAGTAGGTTCGGGGCATCTAATCCTCCCTGGGCGCCTCCCTAGGGAGGTGTTGCAGGTACGTCCAGCTGGGAGGAGGCCTCTGGGACGACCCAGGACTAGGTGGAGAGATTATATCTACACGTTGGCCTGGGAATGCCTCTGGATCCCCCAGTTAGAGCTGGTTAATGTGGCCCGGGAAAGGGAAGTTTGGGGTCCCCTGTTAGAGCTGCTGCCCTGCGACCCGACCCCGGATAAGTGGTTGAAGATGAGGTGAGATGAAATGAATCAAAAAAGGCATACAGCCAGCAGCATGTTAGCTTACCAGCACCTCTAATGCTGGGTTCCCACTGCATAGTACAGCTCAAATTGACTCGATTAGCCCTTTTTTGGTTTTCCATCAACAAATGTTATGAATAGGACTTGGTACTTTTTTCGTACCACTTTGGTCCAGGTTCCAAGCGAGCTGAACTGATACAAGAAGGTCAAATGTAAACTCTACAGACCACTGAACCGTCACTAGCGCGACACAGGATTTCCAGCACAAACTCGAGATTCTAAAATAGCAGAGCTACCGTCAACAGCGACTGCAAAAAATGTTTTATTCACTAAACTGAAAAACGATACCACTGTATATAATACCGTACGATTGATGAAGATGATGTCAAGGCAGTTTCATACGATCAGCCAAGACTCCCGCCTACACCGAGGGGGTATACTACTATCCACAGTGGGAAACTAAAAAAAGTATGGGTACCAAAAAAGTAAATTGAGTTGAGCAGAGCTGTACCATACAGTGGAAACACGGCATAAAGCTCACTAATTAACACTTTATATCTTGTTTGTTTATTCTGTACAAAATAAAATGGAATGTGAAAACATCACGTTGAGGTTTTACAGAGGCTTATGTGCCAGGATCTTTCATTATTAAGGAAGTTACTGCTCTTGGCAGAGAAACAGACAAACACAGGACACCTTGTGATGGATCATAATTGGACTTAGCAGATATGCTGAGTCATCTGATGCAGCGTTGAAGAATGTCAGGGTCACAGTTTTCAAGCAGTATGTTCAGTATTTTGCTGGATCTTCTTGCCAAAGGTATTTCCATAGCGTCTGAGACAAAAAGGAAATCTTTCATAGGCAAATAGTCTCCAAAATGCCCTCGTCAATCAAAATGCGTAAATCAGTATATTTTAGTACACAAGGAAAGACACAAACCTTTAGCTAATCTTCTAAAGCTTGTGACCTATTTGAAGACACCAGTCATAGCTACAGTTGATGAGGACTGATCACAAATATTTTCCCTGTGACTTCTCTCCAGTGTGATGTCTTGCGTCAGATCAAACCTGCATCCTGCTAACCAGATCATCAAGCAGATGTTCCCTCTGTACAACCAGGCTGAGGTCATCATACCTCAGGAGAGAAGGGGGTCTGTACATCTGGAGCAGGCTGGAGCGCTGTAAGCGATAGCCATCATGACATCACCTCTTCCTGGTTTGGCCTCCAAAGACAGATCTGCAGGGCAAAAATAGACCGCTCCTCAAACAAAGCTGATGACTGATTGTTTGCAGTGAAAATGATTACGCTAGTGGATGATCGCCATTTTAGGTCAAATGTCATGGAGTAAATAGAAGAGCTGTGGATGGATAATGATATTCCATATAACTCAAAATATTTCTATTGAACGCTGGGCAGAAAATGATTTTGTCTATATGGGAATGATTCATTGTTTCTGGATATTAAGGGTATTTTATATCACCTTGCACATGTAAACCCTGTCCTTTGAATCTCTTTTTCTTAAAGAAATATTTTTTTCTATTTACCTTTTATCCAGTGCCATCATTGGGTGAAATGTCCAATATGTCTAATACTTTACTTCATGACCAAATAAGTACCTTCAAAACAAACAACAAGACTACTGTTTCATCAAAGCGCGCTAAATTTCGACAGTAAACATGAAAAAAAATATACCTGCAAAACATTAGCATTGCCATTGTAAGCAGGTTGCAATGTTGACTTTGGCGTTTAGCTCAGTGTGCTGACAGTACAGCCTCAAAGAGCTATTCAACCCTTTTCCCACATGGACTTCAAACCTGAAAAAAATCTAGACGTTACCCGGAGGAGCTGTATGTGAAAATGCAAATTTCTGAATCAGTTGGACCAGACTTAACCCTGCCATCTTCCTAGTAAAAAGTCTGCGTGCTGTATGTCCAATTGAGCCCAGAGCAGGTAATTAGCTGAATAATTCATTGTGAGCAAGTGGGGGTGGCCATGATTTTTCTATCATGCTCTTGTGTGAAACCAAAAGAAAACAAATATCCGAGGGTGAAGAAGAAGAGTGAGTTGAGAAGACGGCATAAAAATCTCTAACTAGAGAGACAACAAGATTCGAGGACTGGTGCAGAAATCTTCAGACGAGTTCACTGAAACACGATGGTTCATGACCAAATTACAAACCAGCCCTGTGATGGCAGTGTAATCCATGTCATGTCCTGCTTTCTGCAGCGCCACTAAACCAAATTAAGTAGTTAGAGAAGTTAGAAAAGATTCAAAAACAGTCGACAAGACGCACAAAAACTCCGAGGTCTGTGGAAAGATTTTTAAACAAAGCCACACACACGCGATGCGTGTGACGTGTTACGGCGTGATGGCGTATGGACAGCAAGAAGCATTGGCCGGCCCTGGCAGTGTGAGTACAAACGGGGCTGGGGCGCGGGGGGGAGAGGGAGGGGGGACAAGTACCCTAAAGTCCGGGTCGCGGTCCGGAAGGACAGTGTGAGTACGCTCTAAGTGAGAACATGTCTGACATGGAAGTCTCCTGTTGTGTGCTACATGGGAAAAAGGGAAGCTTGAGACAATGTCTGAACCTGATTCGTCTGACGTTGTCAGAAGTTAATGTGAGAAGACGACTTTAGTCTTATTTATCATGATCCATTCTGTATGCCTTGATAGAAACTGAGTGATGTTGACTGTGCCTTGGTTTTAAGTGTTCTTGTTTGCACTAATAAATATTTGAAAAAAAAAAAGGAGAACAGCTAGGATTCAGTAGCCTACCGGTCATTCACAGAAAAGCGATGAATGAAAAGGTTTTGAAATACAGTACTGGCGAGCTGGCATTTCATCTACCACAGTATCACAAAACCATATGAAATATATGTCGCGATGAATCACTTACTAAAAATGTAATATGATTTGAAACCATTTTCTTAGCTAATGCTTACTTCAATCCATAACAACAGCAGGTCAAAGAGCTGTAAATGAAGTAATGCATGGCCAACCTGGGAATTCCCTGCTCACTGAGGACTCGGGAACAGAAGCTGTACCCAGACAGAGTGATGATGTCACCCATCTTTAATTGATCCCTGTGGTCACGGCTGTCATGTGACCAGACAGATGTGTATGTGTATGGGGACAGGAGGGGGTTTATATGTTTTATAGGAACTTGAACAGGTTTAGACATTTAAGGAAAAAGCTCACTTAACTCTACAACCGTATTAGATAACCTCCTTTCTTAACTCTTGTTCACTTAATTCCTGAGTAAACTAACAGAGGCTTTGCTCATGTGTGTGCGTGGTGTCATGTGTTGCTTTCAGCCAGATAAGTGCACCACCCATCTCCCCACCCATTCCCCTCCACACTCAGTTTAAAGACTTAGCCCTTGGGGTGGGGGTCCATCGATCATGACCATTTACAACAGATCTTCCTCTCAGGACGTGACAGCAACACTCAGCTCAGCCCAGTTAGATCCACCTTCCTTTGACCTGTTCTTTATGAGTTCTGAGGATTCACATTTTTTCTTCATCAGGTGTACAGGATTTCAAATGCAACTAACCCTAAACCTAACCCTAACCCTCACAATAAAATATTGAATGTCTTTTAGTACTAGAAGACAATATTATAAAGTTAACTAAACATCAGTTACTCTATCACTAACTCCCTACCATAAACATAAATGAAGCATTCTGTTTTCATATACACATTTAAATTAATTTCATTGCATGTACCTCAGTAAGAATAGGACATTGCTTTTCCTAAGCCACATATCTAGAGCTCTATTTGTATTTTACATGTAAAATACAGTACAGCAACAGTGACACTTGATCCTTAAAGGGTCCATGATCATGTTACCAAATGATGTCCATGATGTCAGTGATTGACTGCATAAAACACAGAATTTGTAACAATCAATACAAGTCCCTGAACAATAATCAAACATGAATAGAAAAAAAGTTGAAAGCATTTTTTAAAAATACCTTTTTATTTAAAGTATTTTGTTGCAATCAAACATATGTGAACAGACACAAGTGATTAAAGAGAGCAGCTGATCTTAAAATAGATACTGAGCTCCATCTAGTGGTAAAATGTGGTCAGTGAAAGATTTTGCCTACAAGGCAAGGCAAGGCAAGGCACAGTTGAACAACAAGGCAATTCCAATCGCTTCACATAAAACATTAAAAGCATTGGGATAAATAACACATGAAACATATACAATTAAAACATATAAAAGGTCATTTTTAAAACATAAAAAGGTCATTTTTAAAACATAAAAAAAAGCAAACAGAAAAGTCTTCAGTCTTGATTTAAAAGAACTGAGAGTTGCAGCAGACCTGCAGTTTTCTGGAAGTTTGTTCCAGATTTGTGGAGCATAAAAACTGAATGCTACTTCTCCATGTTTAGTTCTGACTCTGAGGACACGGAGCAGACCTGTCCCAGATGAGCTGAGAGGTCTGGATGGTTCGTAGCTGAGCAGAAGATCTGAAATGTATTTTGGTACTGAACCATTCAGTGCTTTGTAAACCAACAGAAGTATTTTGAAGTCAATTCTTTGACAGATAGGGAGCCAGTGTAAAGATCTGTTGACTGGGTCGATATGATCCACTTTTTTGGTCTTAGTGAGGACTCGAGCAGCAGCGTTCTGGATCAACTGCAGCTGCCCGTTGGACTTTTTAGGGAGACCTGTAAAGACACTGTTACAGTCGTCGAGCCTGCTAAAGATAAATGCATGGACAAGTTTGTCTAAGCCCTGCTGACATATGAGTCCTTTAATCCTTGATATATTCCCTTAGGTGATAGTAGGCTGACTTTACAATTGTTTTAATGTGGCTGTTGAAGTTCTGATCTGAGTCCATGATTGATGTTGGGTGTTAACTTTGGATCGTTCTTCCTTGGCTCCAAAAACAGTAATTTCAGTTTTTTTCGTTGTTTAATTGGAGAAAATTCTGCTCCATCCAATCGTTGATTTGCTTGATGCATCTGCTCAGTGCTTGTATTGGACTATAGTCGCCTGGTGATATAGTTATGTAGATTTGTGTGTCGTCTGCATAGCTGTGGTAACATATGTTGTTGTTTTTCATGATCTGAGCCAGTGGCAGCATGTAGATATTAAACAGAACAGGCCCCAGAATGGAGCCTTCGGGAACTCCACATGTAATTTTTGCCCATTTTAATTCTGTGCCAGAAAGTCACACACAGTTTTCCAGACGGCCTAGTAATATGCTGTGATCGACTGTGTCAAATGCAGCACTGAGATCCAGTATACTAAGATTGAGATTTTACCATTGTCCGTGTTTAAAAGGATGTCACTGAGGACCTTAACAAGAGCCATTTCGGTGCTGTGGTATGGTCTAAAACCTGACTGGAAGACATCAAAACAGCTGTTCATTAACATGAAGATGTTCAGCTGCTTGAAAACAGCTTTTTCAATGATTTTGCTGAGGAATGGGAGGTTTGATATTGGTCTATAATTGTTCATTAGTGAAGTGTCTAAATTGTTCTTTTTTAAAGAAAGGCTTGATAACAGCAGTTTTCAGGGCCTGTGGGAAGACAATCTGTAGAAGATCTGAGGCCGTGCAGTTTGATACATCTTTGAAAAGGCCTGTGGGAAGAATATCGAGGCAGCAGAAGGAGGATTTCAAATGTTGTATAATGTCCTCCAAGGTCCCATGGTTAATCACATAAAATTGTGCCATGGTATTTGAGTTAGCGTTAGGTGGACAAATGAACAGCACATGTCCTGCGCCTGATGTGGAGGCACTAGTTGTTTGCCTAATTTCTTTAATTATGTCATTGAAAAGGGAGGCAAATTCATTGCAGGCCCTGGTGGAAAGCAGTTCAGGTGCTACTGACAAGGTTTTAGAGTTTTTTAGCCTGTCTACAGTAGAAAACAAGGCATGTGCATTATTATTGTTTTTTGGCAATGATGTCTAAGAAGAAGGATTGCCTTGCATTTTTGAATTTAAAGTTGTAGATTTGGCTACACAGTGGTGTAGTGGTTAGCACTGTTGCCTCACAGCAAGAAGGTTCTAGGGTCGCATCCCGACCTGGGCCTTTCTGTGTGGAGTTTGCATGTTCTCTCCGTGTCTGCGTGGGTTTTCTCCAGGTACTTTGGTTTCCTCCCACAATCCAAAGACATGCACGTGTTAGGTTAATTGATGACTCTAAAATTGCCCGTAGGTGTGAATGGTTGTCTGTCTCTGTTTGTCTCTATGTGTCCTGCGATAGACTGGCGTCCTGTCCAGGGTGTACCCCGCCTCACGCCCGATGTCAGCTGGGATTGGCTCCAGCACGACACCGACCCCGGGATAAGCGGTTGAAGATGAATGAATTAAGTTGTAGATTTGAAATCTTTCTTTATAGACTTCATAGTGAACCTGAGATTGGTTTTCCTCCACCTGCGTTCAGCTTTCCGACACTCTCTTCTTTCTATTCTTACCAATGTGGAATTTCTCCATGGAGACTTTTTTTTTTTTGCCAGAGACCAATTTCACCTTAGTGGGTAAAATGGTATCAATAATATTTGTAATTTTCACATTGAAATGATCAACAAGCTCATTTACTGGGAGGGTTGGTGTGGAGGAGAAAGAGTTTTGTGATGACTTTTCTTTGAACATCACTCTGCACAGAGATAGCACTCTCAAAGAAAACACAGGAATGATCATAAAGAGCAACATCAATCACAGCAACCTTAGAAATGCTCACACCCTTGGACATTACTAAGTCCAGAGTGTGACATTAGTTGTGTGTGTGCTCGGTTACGTGCTGAATAAATCCATGGTTACCACTGACACATGAAGTTCTTTAGCCCCCCTGTCATGGAGTTTGTCAACATGAATGTTAAAATCACCAACAATAACTTCACAGTTAAAGTCAGTTCAGATCATAGACAGCCGTCTATGACAGCGGGAGGAAGAATTCAACTTGAGAGCTTCATATTCAAAGGAGGCAAAGTTTCCATAAGATATCTGCTTGCATTGGAGGGAATCATTAAACAGGACAGCCACTCCTCTTCCTTTCTTATGAACTCTGGCTTCACTTTTAAAACTGAAGTTGGGAGGAGCTGATTCAATAAGAACAGCACCACTGTTATCCTGATTTAACCAGGTTTCAGTTCAAAATAAACAGTCAAGATTGTGCTTGATAATGAAATCATCGATTAAAAATGTTTTTCCTGCCAAAGACCTGATATTTAACAAGGCTAGATTTAGTGTGTTAGCAACATTATTATCTGCCCCATGATTTAGGATTGGCTGTGACTGACGAGGGAAGGATGCTAGATTCAATTATTTGGCTACAGGCTGCAAGCTTCTCAGTTTAATGTATACAGTCCCAAATAGCTTTATGGCACATGATATTTCCGCTGATGGAAATATCATTGTCTTGCCTTAGTGCATAAAAATATCCAATTTTTAAATTGTGGACCTGTAACACAAATCAAGATAAAATAAAATATAAAATATTTAGAATATTTACGGCAGTGTAATAGAATAAAATTCCCATATACAATTATTTCCATTTACAAATATTGATGTGATTTAGTTATTTTTTTTTGTTTTTAATACTTGTTTTTATTTTCATAACAGGCTCATACATTCAATAGCCATAACAGGTTGTTTTTAAACAAACTTGTGTGGCAAACATTGCTTACATGAAATCATCGTAAGTGATTATACAGTGGTGTATAATGACAATGCTTCTCTAGTAACGATGCTGATTCAATGACCTTAACGTCCTTACAATCCTCCAATATTTCATACTGTTAATTGCATAGAACAAGGTGATAAAACCCCCAAATATGGTGATTATTAATGATGCATGTTTGAAGGTTGACTGGTTTATTTGATGACAATAATCACATTAATTACAATAATAATGAATGGAGCATGTAAATTAGATTTGTATATTAAATCAACAAGATGTTGATGTGCTATACTGTGGTTCATTTGAATCCATGTCAAAGAGTTATTTGTGATAAGGTCCAGTAGAGTTGATGGATTTTTTTTTTCCATCCCCTTCATCCAAAGTGAAACAGAGAGTCAAATCCCATGTATTCCTGTCATTTACTCTAGGCAAGATGGAGAGGTTATATTGTTATATTGTAGGCCTCTGTTACACTGTATCTTCATTACAAGGTTAATCAAATAGGACTGATAAAACAGGAAACGTGCTATGAACATGTGAGTTGTTGGATAAACCCTTTTGAATACAGGCACTGTTTATCGGTTATCACATTACGATGCTTAATTCAGACCATGTGCAGAGAGTGTACGTTTTGGGTTTGCTACTGCTTTTTCTTTTTTTAAACTAACACTGCTGCAACACTTCCCTTTATGAACAGTTTAAAAACAGACTATAAATGACATCCATATAGCGAGGTTTGTGACCCTTGATAGTTTGGGGGATCTGTTCCACATACTGAAGCTCCACAAGAGCCTTGATGTCATCCCCCAGGATCTGGTAGAGTTATGGATCTTTGTAAAACATGTACGTGACAACCTTTTGTCAGTCTGGGAAGTCACTGAGCACATACAATCAGTTCAGATCCTGGAGAAATGATAGAAAAACATCCTCCTCTACTCCTTTGTTGCCTGTATACTCTCCTATCTGGAGGTAAATTCATGTGTTTAAACTCACTAACTTCACTTTAAGTTATCTTAAAGAATATACATATAGAAGACAAACTTGTACGTTGTCTTGTTCACTTATTTTCCCAGCGAAAAAGACAAGTGTGTAATTGGTAAGATACAGCATTAATGATTAAAAATACGTTTCCACTCCAGACCCCTTTTTCCTTATTCAACCTGCTGCTAATGTTTAGTCTGTGGCATTAGGTACTTTTTACTGTGTAAATACTGTCTTCATATTCTCAGTTGGATGCTAAAGTTGAGGGCTTAAGCTACATCTGTTACTTATGAAAAAGTGTGTGAGTGGGTTTTTCCCCCAACATATTTTCACCTTAACCTTTGTGTATTTCTATCAAGACTGTTTTTTCTAGTCTAGGTACACACTGTTAAAACATTTTACATTTTACATTCCTGAAGAAATAGTATTGGTGCCTCAAAAATATACATTTCAAAATGCTTGAAAAATGCACTTTTCTTTATTTCTGACCAATCTGTTTTGTTTGCACATCTTCTGGTTGTCCATGAGATGTCAGCGTTGCACTGCAGACAGTCAGCATCCCCAAGAAGTTGTGTGAAAGGAGCCCTTAAAAGTCTCTTGGCAGCACCTGAATCATAGCTAAACACTGGTACATTTGGATGGAAAATCAGACTCTCACTCCGGCTTCAAGAAACATTCCATGTCAAATTATTTAAACTTTTCCGTCAAAATAGACTAATTTTTTCGAGAACCTTTTTAAACTGACATGGTTTGCCAGTAATTCATGGAGCTAACATGGCGGGCCAGTGTTGATTTCTATGGTGCCAAAATAGACAGAGTAAAGCCTGAAGTAAAACAATATCTCAACCAGTGGTTCATAACATCTCAGCGATGGGACAGACTGCCAGCAGTGGTTGCAGTGCGGTCAGGTTGAGGTGAGGTTTTTGGGTTGTCGGTTCCTCCTCAAGTTTAGCTTAAGTGGAAATTGAGGTTCGGTTTGGCCTTGCTGGTGTGGGTTTAGAAAGGGAGCGGGAAGTTTCTTGAGCAACACAATGTTTGTTTGCATCGTGGAAAGATAGATAAGACAACAATTAACAAAACATCCCTATGTGTTTGTGCCTAAATTGTGTGAACAGTATAACATCTTGTACCTTGTTGGACATAAGATCATATGAACATGTAATTGAAGTACTTCAGCAATAAAAAGATTGTTAATTTTTTAGCAGAACACACTGTTTTCATTGCTCAGTTCCACTCTGAAAGTGTAAAGAGTGTGTCCACATGCGCAGGGTGGAGTGGCGGACAGGCAAAGTGAATGGGAAGATATTACACAGTCCGTCTCTGTGTCTGCGTCTATGTTCCCCAACTACTGCCCTTGTGAGCTCACCGGCCATTGACAGGGAATTGGCTGCTGTATGCTCTCACTGAGTGATTTCCCTGCAGAACAACCTGCCAACCAGCAAGCTCGCCAGCAACCATCTCATACATTCCTCAACAGAGTGGCCGCTGCCAGCTTGGCGGGGTCTGGGTGGGTGCCACCCAGTGCTTCCTTAGCTGCCCCAGACACCTGAACTAGCACAGGAGTGGGGGAGACAGAAAGAGAAACAGGGATAGCTGGAAGGGTGCATGGTGGGAGTGAGAGCTATGTAAAATAGCCAGCAAACAGCCTCTGCAGCTGTTGTGCCCTTTTGCACAACGATTCCACTGTTCCAGCTTCCAGTTCAGCACTAATTAAAACTGTGCCCATCCCTCTTATTGCCAGAACTTTCCTCACACACCTTCATATATGCACACATGCATTCAGACACATGCTCTCTCTCAAATATATACACATCCCAGCCCTCCAACCCCTTCCCATAACTCCCATTCTCCAGCATGTTCAGTTACTGAGCACCCTTTGGTGAGAACATAATCTACTATCTTTGTCCTTTTCCCTGCTGCAATAGCAGATTTTGGCCAACTGGGAGCAGCAGGATAAGTTGTGAAGTAAAAAAAAAAGCTGACATTATCACCTGATGAAGTTTTTATGATAAATAGGTTAGCTTACAACTGCTAATTTACGCATCCAGATGATATACAGTATAGCCACACTAGCAAGTCCAATATTCATTCTCTTTTTTAGCTCTGATTTTGGTCTCCACCAACTCTTGAGGGAAACATCTGCCTCTATCAACTATGTTCACCAGTTATTACCTATAACTTTGTCGACATGCTGTGTGGTTCTGGGCAGGTGTAGTACAATGTAGAAATGACAATAGAGCCGTGCCTTTCCAAAGGGCATATAGATAATCAACGTATTGGCTAAAATGCTCTGTAGAGGTGAAGGTTACTGCAGAGTTGGATGATATACCTTTCGGTTCATCGCTAAAAGCAACTCATGATATTTTTAATATGATATATTTCTATATTTCTATATATATTTAATCTTTGAGTGATTGACTCATTTACATTTCTCCTTGTGCTATTATTGTAGAAATAGGCAAGCCTATGAAACACCTCTGTTGAGATATCAAAACTGGCCCTGAAAGTTTAAGTAGAAAGGCCCCTGATAAAATTTCACACAACCCATGGGGACATCGCCAACCTGTTTTGTCCAATCAACATCCCAAAACCCCAGGATATTCTGTAGAAAAACAACAAATCCTCTCATTGGATAAGATGGAATTTGGACATTCACAAATCGACTTCTCATTTCTCCACTAACAGGTAGCAAACTCTTTCCTCTGTACCTCGGAGGACACACATGTTGTAAAAGCACAGAAATATATTGCCTTTTTGAGTGGTTGGACCCTAATTGTTGCACAAAAGAATAATGAAGTGTGTTGGCTTCCAAAAGAAACCTTTGGTCCCAGCCACTTCCCTTCACCTTCTCCAGAGTGGGCATTCCTATATAGATTAGCTGGAAATCTTTCCTGTTCTATCGAGGATAATCCCCCGAACAAGGCTGCTCGGCTCTCATATTAAGAATGATTTAGGCACAGTGAATTCCGGTCGGGTCAAGGCTCCACTTTCATGTTATGATGTGGCTGTTCCAGTTGTTATATGTACCTTGCGGAGAGAATAGGAGCAGACAGAAGAAAGGAGAGGAAAAGAGGGCAACTTTTTTTAACTTTTCAAACAGAGTTCAAAGTCATCATGTGGATTTGGAACATGAATTAAGGTCACAGATACAGCTCATTCCATGTGAAAGAGAGAGAGAGAGAGAGAGAGAGTGTGTGTGTGTGTGTGTGTGTGTGTGTGCTTGAACAAGGGTGTCTGGGAGTTAACTTCTTAAGACATTTGAGGTCTTTCGGATATTTCCCCATCAGGTTTTTCCTTTAGCCTCACACACACTACCCACCGCACAGCAAAACATTCATCGGGAGTGTATTAGTATGAATGAGAATTACAAGGAAGCGCGGGTGCAAATGCAGCTTTTTTCCCCTCCCAGGGTCACACAGAAGAGAGTGACTCACATGTATTTACTCCACATATTGTGATTTAAAAGTGACTGAAAGGACAGTGCTGCCTTTAAGATAACAGGAAGCTTTAATTATCCCCGTGGCAAAATAGTGGGTTAGTAAAGCTGCTGTGATGGGATTCTATTTTCATTTCTCAACTGAAACAAATGAACCTTTCTTTTTTTGGCACAGATTCATGAATACGGGGAATGCTTTGGCAACAGAACCAATAAGCTCAGCTTTATTTAGTTCAGCTCAGTTTAGTCAAAAGAAATGTTGGAGGATTGCTGTAGGCAGTGAGCTGCCACACACTCTCTACTCTACTGCAGATTTTGTAGGCAAAGGCAAGCAAGAGAAAAAGGCTCCCTAACAAGATTTATAATTTTACGCCAAGGGTTCAAGCTTAGGCTTATTCCTCCTCAGTGGGATTGGTCAGCATTTATCATTTTAATTCATTCATGGAAACACTGTACTGTGTTCCTCCTTATAGTGACTGAGTGTCAGAGAAGATGTGGGTCCAATAGCAACATAATACCAGAATTAGCCGTGGAAAAGCCTCCTCTGATGGAGCACAGGGAGAAAAGACTGGCTTATTTCAAGCTAAAGTGAAAAGGACAGTATGGGCAAGACAGGGATTTTAGTGGTTTTACAGTTCAGTGGTGGTGTTTGAAAGCATGGTCTTTCAGCAACGTGGGTGGCACGGTTGTTCCTAGCATCTCTGCTATTGTATTGTCATTGGATCTATGCAGTTGTCAGCATCATTGCTCACTTTCTCAGGATAAATGTTGATTTTGCTTTATATAAGGGAAGCCGAGGCAGCAGCGCTTTGATTCATGAAATTGCCATGGCCTCTGTGTGAGAGCCTGTGTCACTACAGATGTCCAAATTTCTCTGACATGTTTATTGTTTTCTTTTTATTTTGCAGAGGCCAATCTGCACGGCTCTAGCGCCACTGTTCCTGTAGCTACTCCTCCATGCGAAATCTTGTGTGTCGTGTAAACAGAAAACCAGAAAATAACAAGCACAAGAAAAGGGAAAATTTCCACCCCGGCGTTGTCCTCCTTCTTCTCCCTCACCCCTTTCAGGGTACCCACCACTTGTTGTCCTTTATTTGTAGCCTAAGTGCTTTGGCATTAAATCTTATTATTTTTTGGTAAATAAACCAGTTTCTGGTAGGAATTACACACAACTTGGTGTGAGGTCCTTTTCAGAAAGGGGCCTGGATCCTTTTATCTAAAATGTTTTCTATTTCTGCTTTTGTAAGACACTTTTGACTGCTTTGAAAGAGAGAAACAAGGTTTTTCTTGCGTTTCTGGGGGTGAGGTTGGGGATTTTTCTCAGCATTGTGGTGAGATTTATTCGAAGAGGCTGCATTTTTTCCTGATTTCCCTCTTTGTTCTCTGTAAGTAGTTCCAGGTCCCCCCTCACTCACGCACCCACACACACTCATCTGTGTGTGTGTGTGTGTGTGTGTGTGTGTCGGTGTGTGTGTGTTTAAACGTGCACAAGGCTCTGTGATTTCGCACGAGTGTATGTGTGTGTGTGTGTGTGTGTTTGTGGAGCACATGTGTGAATGTGTGTGTGTGTGTGTGTGTGTGTGCGAGGGTGAGGCGGGGACTTGATGTGACACCTGCTGTTGGGATGAATAGGGTCAGTGGCAGGGCCCTTCAGCAGGCAGCAGCTGCTTGTTCTCACTGCAAGCCCGACTCTCTCAGCGCTCCAAAGCCTCCAGGACTACAACTGAGGCCCTGACACAACACATAGTGCCCCCTACCATCATCTACTATCATTACAGTTATTATCTCCAAGTATTGCAATTCCCCCTCTCCCAGGGTCACGATCTTAATCGTTCGGACGGAAGCGTGAAATTGACCTGAAGAAAACATCAAAAAACAAACTTCAATTTCCATTCTTGCGCTCTCTGAACGCAGGAAGAGGTTTCCAGACAGCTGCTGACAGACAAAGATTCTTGGTATTTGGTTGGTCTGACCTGTCTATGCTCTCTTGCTGTGTGGGAGTCTGCCCTGCGTGTGACTTAGTGGGTCTGAAAACATTCCCTGTGGCAAAACACAGGAAGATAAACAGCGAGGTATGAAAACCTCAGTCTGCGTTTTAGGAGAGTTTCAAATGCCTCTAAAGTCATCTTAAAATTGTCATCTTTTTAAAATATATTTTTAATTGGACATTTAGAAAAAAATCATTATAAAAACCCTTTACAGACACCTCATATGGCAGATGTACAAATAACAGTAAATATCCTTTCACAGCATTTAGTATCACCCATGTTCTTCACATTTTAGTGAAGGCAGCAGAGATATCTTTCCTTATCTACCCACCAGAGGTCAGCCTTTTATTAACAAATTCTGATCTAGTCTCACAAAACTGCTTTTTCATGAAGAAAACTTAAAGGAATATTTCATAAATGACCAATGATTCACAAGTAGAGCTGCCAGGATTAGTCGATCAAACGATTAGTTGTACACAATCAAATTAATCACCAACTATTTGGATAATCGATTAATCGTTTAGTGTTTTCAGTTATTTGGTTCAGTATAAAAATAAATTCTAAAGTCCCTGATTTCAGCTTCTCAAATATGCATATTGTCTGGTTTCTTTAGTCCTCTGTCAAAATAAACTGAGTATCTTTGGGTTGTGAGCAAAACAAGACATTTGAGGCTGTCATCTTGGACTTGTGGGAAACACTGATTTCTGACACAATTTTCTTGAACATACCACTAATTGATTAATTGATAAAATGTTCAACAGTTAAATTAATTGTTAGTTGCAACCCTATTTCTAAGTATTATTTGCAATTGTATGCAGCATTTCATTGGACAAAGTAGGTCCCATATGCAATAATAGGGTTGGTGTTTCTGTGATATTGGTGATGCCAGCGCAAGGAAAACCCTCCTGTCATCACAGTCCATTTGGGCTGAAGCACACACAAGCAAAGTACGGAGTGTGGTCCTGTTGCAGTGCATTTGTTAAATGAAGGGTTCCTTCAACAGACATCAAACAGGCAGCTAATGGTGCTGTGGGTATTCCAGGTTTTTGCTTTGCTGGAACAACAGCCTTAAACAGTAAAAGGTTTACAGTTGTGCTGAAAATGATTAGGATTATTTATCAAAATTCTTTGTTCTGAGGTGTTGAAAACTTCCTCACATCTGTTAACCTGAACACCTCTTAAATTACCCATGTCCTCTTTGTGTAGATTGTAAAAAGTAGCTCTAAGATGAAGGCTGCATGGGCTTGGTCCTTTTGGAGAGTTTGTAGATGAAGTACATGTCAGCCTTGGACTGTGGGGCTTTCCTGGGCCTGCAGGTGCGTCCGTTGCCGTAGTAGTCCTCCGAACATTGACAGGTGTAGGAACCATCTGTGTTGACACACTGAGCATGGCGGCTGCACCGGTGAGACCCAGTCAGACACTCATCCTTATCTGTGTAGCAGAGGAGAGGGAGATGTTTATGAGTGATGGTCAGATATTTGACCATTTCGTATCAGAGCGAGGCTGCTTCAGAGCTAAGTCATATTAGATCTACATGGAGAGAGCAAAGTGTCTGTTTCAAACCTGCCCGAGAGATAATTTTGCAATGATCATCACATGGATGAAAACAAAAACAACTCGTGGGTGAGCCCACAGCTGAGTGGGTGAGCTATGAGTGCTCATCAAATAAACATGGTTTCTGGATCCTTAGCTGCCAAAGCACATCTTCACACGATCCCTCTCTCTGCCAATTAACACAGATGAGGAGAACATGTGGAGCTGTGTTGTGATCCATTTAGTCAATTACAGGATTGGACATGGAACAGATCTGAGTGTGGCTTATAAATGTCATACACCAAGGCATCATTTTAAAGGGATAGTTCAGATTTTTTAAAGTAGGGTTGTATGAGGTACTTATCTAGTCAGTGTTTTACATACAGTAGATGGTGGTCGGCACACCCCCTTTTTGGAAAAGCAGGTAGGAGTGCTGACACAGAAGCTGGGCAATGTGCTGTGGACGGGGGCAGCAGCTACACATATTTTAACCACCTAAGAAAAATCAATATCAGTTTAAGAATATGCTATATCCACAATACTTTCAACCTTTTAGAATAACTGTTTAAGTTTACAGCATGGACGGATGCTCTCGTCAAATCCACCAGACTCCACTGACATAAACAGTAATTTCACTTCACAGAACACAGGAGTTGCTGGTCTACTGCCGCCACAATTAGGTGGGAGTTGGTGATTTTGCGTGACTTTGGTGTTATAAAAGGGTTAGGAACTAACAAAACTATAAAACAAACGACAAACTAGCAACTCCCATGTTCAGTGTGGTACAATCATGTTTTTTGTCAATGGAGTTTTCCAACTTTGATTAGAACATAGAACGGCTTCAGTTCCCCCCATGCAAACATAAACAGGGCATTCTGACGGCAAGGTAAAGTGATGAAAATAATCTTTGTTTTAACCTAAAAGCCCACTATCCAAACTATCCATTTAACATCCTTGGTTCGAAGGGATTTTTGTTGCATGATATCCCCTTTACTCTCTCCCCATGTTTATCCATACTGTCAAATGATGTCAAACTGTAGAATATAAAAATTGGCTATTTCATGAGAAACAGACAGAAAACAACAATGGTATTCTACGGCATATTCTAAAATAATCCATAAAAACATTAAATCATTAACTTTGTTTAATAACAAGTAAAGACCACACCTCGACAATGCACCAAACCCTGGAGCGTACCCATCACAAAGCCATCTTGGCACACACAGACAAAGCTGCCAAAAGTGTTCCTGCAGGTCTGCCGTGGTGGACACACATTAGCATTGCACCGACACTCATCGACATCTGCAACACAAACATGTGTCACACGCAAGCAACACATTTGGCTAATTTCATTGCACAACAGACCATGTTTTTGGCCTTCTTGTCAACATAACACAGCTTGAATGTTTCTTGTCTCTGCTCAAAACACTAATTACCTTCAAAAAGACACATGAGGCAATGACTACCTTGACCTTGCAACCACCTCTTTACTGAAGCTTTGAAAGGTGCACTGTTGTTTAAAAACAAGGGAGGCATCTTATATAAAAATAAATTGTTCTCTAAATGTATTACAACCCAGCTGTGACTATAGACAGAGTTGTACGTTTATTATAAACACCAATAGTTGCATTTATATTTTAAAAGATTTTTTATTGAAAATGTTTTCTGTATTCAGAGAGTCTTTTTTCATACCTCTTTTTTAAGAGATTCCTAACCACAATGGCAACAGATTACATTCAATAAATATGACATAAAATAT